>NW_008705254.1:611348-628787 GCF_000326865.2 Helobdella robusta | reverse complement strand
ACAACAACATCAACATCATCATCACCATCATCATCATCATTAACAACAACACCATCATCAACAACAACAACAACAACATCATCCTCACTATCATCACTACCATCAGCAACAACAATAGCAGTAACAACCTCGAAGATAACAAACTCAACAACATCTTTGTCATCAGCATCGCCAAATTTTAGGTGAGTAAGTTATGGTGATGAACGTAGTACTGCCACTACTGCTACTGATGGTGGTAAATTATCAGGATGGCAATGAGGATGATGATAATGATGACGACTATGACGATGAATGTCATGACGATTATCTCAAAAACTTAATGCATTTTAAGAGGCTTGAAAACCGTCGGAAAAATGTTTAAAATTTTCTTTCTCTCGAAAATATATCATTACTATTACTAATAATATTGGCATTATACCGATCATTATTATCATCATCGTCATCATCATCGTCATCATCATCGTCATCATCATCGTCATCATCGTCGTCGTCTTCATCATTATCAACATCATCAACAACAACAACATCACCACCACCACCACCACCCAATGATTTGCACAAATTTGTAACGCTTTCAATCTCAATTAATTTTTTTTTAAATCCGCAGATCGCGTTATACTAACGATCGAGATGATGATAATGATGATGACTAGTACACTACTACTACTACTACTACTTCTACTACTACTACTACTACTATTACTACTACTACTACTACTACTACTACTGCTTCGATTACTACTACTACTACTACTAACAACAACAACAACTACTACTACTACTACTACTACTACTACTATTACCACTACTGCTACTACTACTGCTGCTGCTACCACTAGCAGTAATTTTGCCACATAAGCAGCAACATAACGCATGTTTATGTTACTTGCATGCTATTTACAGACGCAGAAATATTTACAGAACGCGTATTAATGCCGAAAATACTGAACATAATTGCGTAAAATAAACAAACATACACACACACACAAATACACACGCGCGCACGCACAAACACACACACGCACGCACATATACATACATACATATACGTACAAACATACCAACATACAAACATACAAACAGACATACATCAATTTGTATTTTTTTTCTTCTGCGAATCCACATCGTGCATACCTATGTTTATAGACCATAAATTTGGTTTAGTAATTTGTTTCTGATTATTTTTTACTTTTTTTCTAACAATTGCAAAAAACTTTTACGTTTCAATCTTTAAATTGTAAAAATGAGAATTATTTTTCTACATGTTTTGAATTTATTTCACATTATTCGTTCTTTTTCGTTTGTTCGATCGATTCTCTTATTTCATAATACTTCAAGTTTTTATTGTTTGCTCTAATTTTTTCTCCTCTCTCTCTCTCTCTTTCTCTCTCTATCTATCTATTTCTATCTCTCTCTTCTTCTCAAAGCATCCCAATGGCGGCATTTAAAATTCTGACAATCGTTGTAGAGCGGATGCTTTAATGGTTTGTGCCCATTTTGAATGCCTGCCTCGTCGTCGTCATCATTTTTTTTATTATTATTATTGTTGTTGTTATTATTATTATTGTTGTTGTTATTATTATTATTGTTGTTGTTATTATTATTAGTTGTAGTAGTAGTAGTAGTGTTATTATGATGAATGAAACAGGGGTCTCTGTAACGGAAGTTAGAAATTTTTCAAAATTAACTGAAGAACAATTTTTTTTCAAATTAGCGGATGAAAATTGACTTCTCTTGAATTATTTACTGACGTAAGTGATCTTAGCAAATGACGGAAATAATAATAATAATAATAATAAGAAGAAGAAGAAGAGGAAGAAGAAAAAGAAGAAGAAGTGTAACAATAATAATAATAACAAATAGAATAGTTATAATATAGGGTGCCTGTGCTGGTGGCTGGCATCTTTGAAAATTAAATTCACGCCTATATTTAAATATTTAAATTCTTTAATTTAATGTCTCTCTCTCTCTCTCTCTCTCTCTCTCTCTCTCTCTCTCTCTCTCTGTCCATCCGTCCGTCTGTTTCTATTGCTCTGTATCATTCTATATATATGAAAAAGCAGCAGCAGTGGTAGTAGTAGTAGCAACACAAGTAGTTGTAGTTGTAGTAACAGTAGTAGTAGTTGTTGTAGTAGCTGTATAGTTGTAGTTGTAATTGTAGTAGTAGTTGTTGTAGTAGTTGTTATTGTAGTAGTAGTTGTTGTAGTAGTTGTTGTTGTTGTAGTTGTAGTAGTAGTAGTAGTAGTTGTTGTAGCTGTAGTAGTAGTTGTAGTAGTAAATAATAATAAAATTTAAAAGCTTTTTGTGCTGGTTGACAACAATTTCAACTTTTGACGAATTTAATTTTTAGATGCGCTGACTATGGAAAGAGTGTGTTTACGGGAAATAAACAACAACCACAGCAACAACAACAACAACAACCACACCAACAACAACAACAAATACATCAGCCACGACAACAACATCAACAAAATTCAAATCAGTTTCAACGACAGCCGCAACAACAGCAGCAACGTCAGCTGCAATTTTATCAACAACATCAACAATACCAACAACAACATCAACAACAACAACATCAACAAAATCAACATCAACAAAATCAACAACAACAATATTCATCTTCTTTACAATTGACAGCACTACATTCAACAATGCCAATTTTAACTTCGTCGCCATTAACAACAACAACAGCAACAACAGCAGCAGCAGCAACAACAACAACAACAACATCTTCCTCGTCATCATCATTTTCCTCAACCGCAACGACTTCATCACCATCTGTAGTAGCGGCTCCAGCAACTTCACCACCACCATCATCATCATCGTTACAATTCTTTCGACCAAAGACTTATTTAGAGCATTTAGACCGCCATAAACAGAGGCATAACAATAACAATAATAACAACAAGACTAATGTCTTATTCACTCAACTACTACAACATCATCCCAGTCAACAACAACAGCAACAACTACAACAACAAAGAACTGAAAATCTAAATAATTTACGTGGCCAAAGACACCAAAACGACTATCACGTGAGTTGATTTATTTACCTGTTGGCGCGCCTTTACGTCACTCACAGAATGAATTCTACGTCATTATCATCATCATCGTCATCGTCGTCATCATCATCTTTATTAAGTATTAATTTAAAAAAAAATATCATTGCTATTAGTATGACTGTGATCATTATCGTCATCGTTATTATTATTAGTAGTAGAAGTATTATAATTATTATTATTATTATAATTATTATAATTATTATAATTATTATAATTATTATTATTATTATTATAATTATTATTATTATCCTCATCGTCATCTTCGACATCATTGTCTCCGTCTAGTGTAAACATGAAACACGGTTTCATTTTATTACCTACTACCCACCCGCGTTAATCTCTCTCTCTCTCTCTCTTTCTCTATTTATTATGCATGCCTCTCTCTTTTTCATTTTCTCTCTCTCTCTAATAATTCATTCTTTCTTCTCTCTCTTTCTTCCATTTGTTTCCTTCTTTGTATTTCCAGCTCTTTTCTCTTCACAGATTCATACGTGCGTCAAGAAACACCTCTGTCAATGCATTGTATGTATGTATGTATGTATGTGTGTATGTATGTATGTATGTGTGTATGTATGTATGTATGTATGTATGTATGTATGTATGTATGTATGTATGTATGTATGTATGTATGTATGAGTACGATTCAATATTACACGTTTACAGGCTTGTCATCATCATCGTCGTCGTCAACAACAGCCAAGTGATGAAAGAAATGATAATGAAGATAACCATAAAAATGATGGTGATGATAATGATGTTGATGGTAAAAAAAAAGATTTCGACCATCCATCCATCTTTCGTCGTGACGTCATTTCCTCAACTGCTGGCGGAAGTCGACAGCTGTTTGGCGAGTCTGGCGTCATATTTCGAATTAATAATCTCAAAAGTGAAAATATTTACAATAATAATAATAATAATAATCTTCGTCGTCGTCATCATCATAATCACTACTCACTTGATCACGTGGGCGAGAGCGGGCAGCAGCTGAATACTTGCCGGAAGTCCGATTGCATCCTCTCAAGTCATGACGTCATCACTTGCACCGGTACCACAGCTACTACATCGTCATCGTCACGGTCGTCATCAGTGCTTTCTATGAAACCTGCATCAAATTGGCTATTTACCGTTGAGGCAGCCACTTATAAATCTTCTACTACTACTACTGCTACTACTACAGCTACGACCACTACTACTACTGCTGCTGCTACTACTACGACCACTACTGCTGCTGCTGCTACTACTACTACGACCACTACTGCTGCTGCTGCTGCTGCTACTACTACGACCACTACTGCTGCTGCTACTGCTGCCACTACTACTACAGCCACTGCTACTGCTGCTACTATTACTACCACTACTACTGCTGCTGCTACTACTAGTACGACCACTACTGCTGCTGCTATGGTTACTACTACGGCGATTCTGACGCGACAGCCGACGCGAGAGACGCGGCGGTTGTCGATTGTAGAAAGTGAAGATGGATGGACGCTGCTGAATCAATATAAACTGAAAGATGAGATCGGGAAAGTTAGCTGATTGATTGATTGATTCATTCATTCATTTATTTCCTCATTCGTTCATTTGTTTGTTCATTGATTCATCCATTCACCCAATGCTTCTTTTATTCATTCGTACGATCGTTCATTCAATTGGTCAATTTGTAAAATTGAAAGTTAATTTTTTGTCCGACTAATTGATCGGTTGGCTGATTGGTTCAATAAATTAAAAGGATTCAACTCAATTATTCATTCATTCACTCATTCGTTCATTCATTCGTTCATTCATTCATTCATTCATTTATCTCTTCTACATTCATTCATTCATTCAATCGGTCATCTTTCAAAAATGTGAAAATAACTGAAGGGATCGTATGGGGTTGTCAAATTGGCGTACAACGAACAAGACGACACTCATTATGTAAGTACTCCTTCATTCACTCATTCATTCATTCACTCATTCATTCATTCACTCATTCATTCATTCACTCATTCATTCATTCAAGCATTCATTCATTCAAGCATTCATTCAGGCATTCTTTTATACATTCATTCAATTAATAATTTTTCGTTCGTTAATTTGTTTGTTCGTTTGATTGATTGTTTGTTTGTTTGTTAATTCATTCGTTCATACACATCATTCATTCATGCATGCATTCATAACACACACACACACACATGCGCACACACACACACATGCACACAATCACATTACATCTAATAGATCTATCAAGCGAAAAACATCAATTAGCATTTAATTACCTCTTTTACAACGAATACGTTTCCTGCTGCTACTACAGCTACCACCACCACCACCGCTACCACCACTACCACTACTACTGCTGCTACTACTATTGCTACTGCTTCTACTAGCAATAATTATACAGCCATTGTGTACGTAATGTGTGTGTATGCGAGCGTACAGATGGATGTAGGTTGATGTTGAAGATAAACAGAGAGGAATGAAAAGATAAAATGAGAAAGAGAGAGAAAAAGAGAGAGAGAAAAAAAAAGAAAGAGAGAGAGAAGAACAAAGAAAAAGAAAATTGAGTGACTGAGAGAAAGTGGATTGTATTATGTAATGTAGCTGAATTAATGAGCCCTAACAGATTAGTAAATTTACGTCCGACAGACCGCCCATCTATTCATCCTTTCTTAATTTGTTCTTTCATTCATTCATTTATTCGTTCGTTCGTTCATTTATTTATTCATTCGTTCGTTCATTCATTCATTCATTTAATTGTTTATTCCTTCATGTATGTAATCATTCACGATCTTATTCTTCTGAAATGTTGCTGTTAAAAATATCATATTTATAGTTGTTAAAATTATGGTTTAGAGACTCATATATACTATGCGGCTATGAAGCTATTTTATGCGGCCCGCGAAAAAATGGTTGTCAGTCAGACATTGTGACCAAAAAAGGATAAAAAGGAGCCACAAAAGTTAAAAAATTCTACCCCGGGTCGAAAAAATTTGCTATTTAAGTACGGCGGCTCTTCAAAGGTAATATAGTTCTCAGTGCGGCCCTCACAGCAAAATTTACCCACCTCTTATACATGCAGTTCTTTTTAAAATGAATGATTTTATTTTCAAAATTTTCAAATCATTTTATGAACCCGTGAATTTCTATTTTAAAATTTATGTGAAAGTCAATTTCCATTCTCATAAATTTGATTTTGAATTGAAATATAATAAAAGTATGATTCTGCCTTACGCTGTATGTGTGTATGTGCGTGTATGTATGTATATGTGTGTGTGTATGTGTATGTGAGTGTGTGAAAGTAAATTGTATTTATGATAGGTAGGGTTAAAGCTATTTTTTCACGTTAAATCTTCACACTGCATTTGCTCGCTTCATTCAACTTTCCACGTCTTTTGTATCGCGGTTGGAATTGAGTTTGTATTTCTTTGTATGTTTTTTTTGCATGTGTTTTGTATGTTTTTTGTATGTTTTAGTATGTTTTCAAAATTCAATTATATATAAATTTTTTTCATATTTTACGTATAGTTATTCAGTCATTCGTTTGTTCATCCATGCATCTACCAATTCATTCATTCGTTCGTTCATTCGTTCGTTCGTTCATCCATTCATTCATTCGTTCGTTCGTTCATCCATTTATTCATTCGTTCGTTCGTTCGTTTATTCTTTTGTTCGTTCGTTTGTACGTTCGTTCGTTCAATTTTTCCTTTCATTAGACATGTCACCTTGCATTAACTCTGATGAGAGCATTTCAGACGCTAGAGTGTAATAATAAGAACGACAACGAGGACGAAGATGTCGCTTCTGATAGCGATGATGACGATGACGTTGATGATGATGGTGATGATACTGATGATGATGATGATGATGACGCCACGATCCAGGCAATGAAAATACTGTCAAAGAAGAAGCTACGAAAGAAGGCTGGCTTTTACAGTTGGTCAATTTTCAATTTCTGAAAAAATGTCACTTCGCTACTCTTTTGATATCGTCATCATCACCACTACCATCACCATTATCATTCACGTCCTCCTCCTCCTCATCATCATCATCATCGTCGTCGTCATCATCATCATCATCGTCATCATATGATTTATGACCTAGGTTTCTCTGCAATAAAATAATACCGGTGGCCAGAGTGGCCTGGTGATGATGATGATAATGATGAAAGTGACGATGATGATGACGATGACAATGGTGATGATGAAGATGATGATGATAGGGTGATGATGATAATGATGATGATGATGATGATGGCGGTAATGATGATGGTGGCGAATAAGTTTTTGGTTTCAATTGTAACCTTACAGGGAATTTCTTCTCGAAACCAGCATCCAAATTTGCGTTACCCGCCACAGCCGCTACCACAGCCGCTACCACAGCCGCTACCACAGCCGCTACCACAGCCGCTACCACAGCCGCTACCACAGCCGCTACCACTACTACAACGGCTACTACTAGCCTAAATAATATTAGTAATAATAATAATAATCGGCCCTGTCCGCCAATGAGAATGTCGCACGGTGTGGTTGGCTGCCCGCTGGAGCAGGTCTCATTAATTATTATTATTATCATTTTATTATTATTATTATTGTTATTATTATTATCATCATCATCGTTGTCGTCATCGTCATCACCGTCGTTTTGAATTTAATTAATGCAATGTTATCTGATACGTCATTACGGTTATTGAATATTAACTACTTATATCTGATAATGATGACGATGATGATGATGATGATTCTACTGCTATTTCTACTACTACTACTACTACTACTACAACTACTACTACTACTACTACTACTACTATTACTACTACTATTACTACTACTACCACAGCTGCTACAGCTGCTACTACTGCTATTTCTGCGACTACTATTACTACTTCTATTACAGCTGCTAATAACACTAACGATCGTAATCAATCATCACCATCATCATCATCTTCATTCTCACCATTATCATCATCATCATCATCTTCATCGTCATCATCAGGTCTACCGGGAAATCGCCATTTTGAAAAAGTTAGACCATCCGAATATCGTCCGCCTAATCGAAGTTCTCGACGATCCGGAAGAAGATCCTATATATTTGGGTGGGATTTTATTTATATTTTGTATTTTTGGTCTTTGGTTTATTTTAAAATCACATGACTTCAAACGTCACGGCGTGTATTTTTTCTCCAATTATAATATAAAAAATGATTTGACATACCAAATTTCCATTTCGATGTTTGCCTTCTTAAGAATCAATCAGATAATTTTAAAATAAAATAAAAAATTATTTAATTTTTTTTCAGCTTTCGAATTCGTCGAAAGAGGGTTAGACTCATAGAATTCCACAAAATCTTCATATACAATTTTTTTTTAAATTTTTAAACAAACAAACTCGTGCATACACACATGTACACACACACATTCATATACACACGTATACACAAAAACCATATAAATACACATTCAACACCAAAACTATTTCGAATTGGAACGAAACAAAACGAAACGAATCGAAACACAAAACCACCGCAGTTGTGTTCTAGATGTACCGACAGACACCCCACTATCTGAGGAGGTATCCAGATTGTACTTCCGAGACGTCGTTCTTGGTATAGAATACCGTTAGTCCATGTGATTGCATTTGCATACACAAATTAGTATTTTACCGGTGTAATTTTTTTTCTTTTACTCTCTCTTTCTCTCTCTCTCTCTCTCTCTCTCTCTCTTTCTCTCTCTCTTTCTCTTCTCACAATAATTTTTCAGTTCTTTCCCTCTCTGCTAATTTAATTTATTGGCAGCAGTAGCAGAACCTTCTTATTTAATCATTCATGGCTTTTTTATTTTATTATCATTAATTGTAATGATGATGACGATGATGATGACGACGATGATGACGATGGTATGGCGATGATAGTAATTAAGTATCATTTAAACTCATTCAACCGTTTTATTGTTCGCCTGTTTTCGTTATTAATTTGATTTAACTCTCTCCATTATTCCCTCCTTCTCCGTTTCATTAATTAATTCATTAGTTCGTTCGTTCGTTCTTTCGTTCATTCGTTTGTTCATTCGTTCGTTCGTTTGTTCATTCATTCATTCACTCATTCACAGTACATTTCCAGAAGATCATACATCGTGATATCAAACCATCCAACCTATTGTTGAGTGACTCTGGCAGGATTAAGGTATCACGTGATAATGCGTGCTGTCTGTTCTTTGTTTTTATTAATTCTTTGTATTTATTAGTTCTTTGTTTTTATTTGTTCTTTGTTATTATTTTTGTTTTGGTCAACATCATCATCATCATCATCGTCATCGTCGTCATCATCATCATCATCATCGTCGTTATCATCACCAATTTACATGACACAAAAGACGCACGTGCTAAACAACACAAACTTACATACAATGTACGAAACATGATAAACAAAACATGACACACAAAGCATACATACACTGCATGTGCAATACATTCGGGCATACAAGTGCATACATTTGGGATTTCCATTTCCCATAATTTATTTTTAGCCAGCGGTAATACCGGTCTTATTTTTATGTTTCCTTGAGGTATTTTTAGCCTGGTAATTCTATTTTTAGCTCTCAGCATCGTCATGTTATATGCTCTATATGTATGTCTGTATGTGTGAATACACTTGTTTGTTTGTTCGTGTGTGTGTGTGTGTGTGTGTGTATGTGTATGTGTGATATGTATCTTATTACACAATTGAATTTTTTTATTCCTTGAACATACATATCTCATCCATTCCTTCATTTTTAGCCTTTTACTGGTTCTTTTATTCCCCCTTCGTAACTAATTCAATCCTTCATTCATCATCACTACTACTATTATCAACACCATCGTCACCGCCATCATCACCATCATCACTGTCATCATCATCATCATCACCATAGATATGTGATTTTGGAGTCAGTGATGAGTTCATTGGCACAGACTTGCAGCTAACAAATACGGTTGGTACGCCTGCTTTTATCGCCCCTGAAGCTTTGGTGGAAGGGCGAGGAAGTTTTTCCGGGAAGGTTTGCTGATTGGATGGTTGACTGAATGGTGATTGGATGGTTGGTTAGGTGTTTGTTTGATTGGTTGGTTTTTCGCTGGCTGGCTCACTGATTGGCTGTTTTTAAGATTATTAGATTCATCTTTTTTACATTTTATAGGTAATTAATTTGCTTTACAATTAATTCCCCGTTCGTTTATTCATTTGTTCATTCTTTATTCATTCTTTATTCATTCATTCATTCATTCGTTCGTTCGTTCGTTCGTTCGTTCGTTCGTTCATTCATTCATTCACTCGTCCTTACATCCAAATGTCCGGTCATTAAACCGCGCTTACATCGTCTCACTCATCTTTGCAATCGATAAATCAATAACACGACGGACGGACACCAGCCCTCAACAACAACAACAACAACAACAACATCAACAACATCATCATCAACAACATCATCATCAACAACATCATCATCAACAACATCATCAACAACAACAACATCATCAACAACATCATCATCAACAACATCATCATCAACATCATCATCATCAACAACATCATCATCATCAACAACAACATCATCAACAACAACAACAACATCAACAACATCATCATCAACAACATCATCATCAACAACAACAACAAAAACAAAAATATCATAACAGGCTACTGATGTCTGGGCCATGGGAATTACCCTGTATTGTTTCGTATTCGGAAAGGTTTATTTTTATTATTATATTATTTTATTACTATTATTATATTATTTTATTATTATTGTTTTATTATTTTTATTATTTTTATTATTTTATATTATTCTAAAAATTATTTCATTTTTTGTTTATTTTTTTACTTTTTATTCGCCAAGTGGCGATGAAATATTTATGTTCTCGAGATAAATTTCTACTACAGCTGCTGCTACTGCTGCTACCACAGCTTCTTCTACTACTACTACTACCACTACTACTACTACCACTACTACTACTACCACTACTACTACTACCAGTACTACTACTATCACTACTACTACCACTACTATTACTACTACTACTATTATAATATTAATCTCAATAATAATTATTATTATAATTATCATAATTATCGGTATAATTTTCAGGTTCCATTTCACGACGAGAATATTATGGGACTGCATAAGAAAATTCTTATTGAGGCTCCATCCTTCAAAGAAAAGTCTCTATTTAAAATTTCTAAACATATTTCATTATTATTCATTTATATACTTATTAATAAATAATTTAATTATAGTTAATTCTAGTTATAATTATTTTTATTTATAATTACTATTTAATATAGATTTATTTTTAATAAGATGAATAAATGTTGAATAAAATGTTATTACATTAGAGTAAGCTTAAATACAAACAAACTAATGAATATACGCAGGCAAACATCTATACAAAGCCACACACACACATACAAACACACACACACACACACACATACAAACACACACATACAAACACACACATACAAACAAAAGTAGGATTGAAATTAGTGATCATCTAAAAGATCTCCTTACGAGAATGCTAGCAAAAGCACCATCCACCAGAATAACACTGGATAAAGTTAAAGTAAATTAAAATTACACACAAATCACCCATTTCCATCCATTTTTTCATCCATTTTCAAAGTTTGAAATTCCAAAAAATCATAGATTCACCCATGGCTGACGAAAAGTGGTAGCGAGCCGCTAATTAGCGAGCTAGAGAATTGTCAAGCTCTAGTTACTGTAAGCGCTGACGATGTTAAGAACTGCGTTAAAGCTGTTCCCAGAATAGCTACACTGGTTAGCAGATGATGAATGAATGAATTGTTAGATGAATGAATGAATGAATGAATGAATGAATGAATGAATGAATGAATGAATGAATGAATGAATGAATGAATGAATGAATGAATGAATGAATGAATGAATGAATGAATGAATGAATGAATGAATGAACGAACGAATGAACGAACGAACGAATGAATGAGCCAACCAATCATCTAACTTCATCAGATCCTAGTAAAAAAGATTATGAGACAAAAAAGCTTCAAAAACCCGTACGCCATCTTTGACATTTCCATGAACAACGACTTCGACAAAATTGGCGCCAAAAAGACCGGAAGCGGATGTCTATTGAGGGATCGACAGAGAAAGAACATGGCGGTCTTCTCTCAGACGAAGTCGAATTCTATACCAAAGCTGTTCAATGAAAGCACGGTTAAGAGGTTTTGATGATGATGATGATGATAATAATAATCTAATAATAATAGTAATAATGATAATGATGACGATGACGTCATTTCTATTTTGATTTGTAGACGAACTTCAGTCAGTGACGGTATATCACCATCTTGTCTAGAGAGGGAGCAGTTTTAGTGACGTCATCATCAACAACAACAACAACAACAAAACAACAACAGTAACAGTAACAACAATAATAATAATAACGCCACAATAAAAATTATAGTTTTAAATACGAATTCATTTTCTTTTCGGATTAAATCAAAGGAATATATATATATTTTTTTTTCTCTCTCTCTCTCTCGTTGTGATTGTGTTTATATGTCTGTGTACATTTCCATATATGCAATATATATTTATGTTTATATACATACATATGTATATATACATATATGTATTTTGTTTTTCTAAATATTTGTTTGTTTGTTTGTTTGTTTGTTCGTTCGTTCGTTCGTTTGTTTGTTTGTTTCGATATGCACATATCAATACAGTTTCGTTTTTTAAACAGTGGAAAACCATCATCAACATCAACCTCGAGTTAATTACTATTACAATTTTTGTTATTATTATTAATATTAATAATAATATTATTATTATTATTAATATTATTATAAATTTTATCATCATTATCGCTACAATCATCATATCTTCATCATCACAATCATTGTCGTCTCTTTTATTCTATCTCTAGCTTTCGTGTTACGAGTAAAATGTGCTGGACATGTAATCACATGTTTAACACACACACACACACACACACACACACGCACACACACACACGCACACACACATATATATACACACAACACACGCACACACGCACATAAATAAAAATATTTATATATATCTATATATTTTTTCTACTCGTTATTTTTGAAGAAAAGTTTTTAAACAGTTGTTTCAATTTGAAGATGATGTTTGATGATGATGGCGACGCCGATATTCATAGTGATAACAATATTGATGATGATGATAATGATGATGAGGAAGAGGATGATGATGATGATGATGAAGATAATGATGATGATGATAATGGTGGCGCCTTCCTTCCCAGGAGTCACTTATAAATAACATTCGCCATGAAAGCAATGCTATTCGGACATAAGTAAGCTTCTACGACTTGTTTATGTGTGTGTTTGTGCGTGTATGTGTGTGTGTATGTGTGTGTGTATGTGTGTGTCTGTGTATGTATGTGTGTGTATATGAGTGTCTTTATGTCTTTCTGAGTTTAGTTATACGTTAAACTGATGGTAAAAAAAAACTCATTGCTAGAAGGAAAATAATATATATTTGAATTTTTTATAAACATACATAAATACAAAACAAATATACACAGTATAAATGTACAAATTGTTTGTGTACAAACTTACATACACACACACAAATGTACACACGTACATACACGCACGCACATACAACACAACGTACGGGCATCTGTGCAGATGAAACCAGGGTTCTTCTGAAAAAATAACTGAACGTAAAAAATATGCTTGTTTGTTTTATGTGTGTTTGCGTGTGTATGTCTGTGTGTGTGTATGTGTGTGTACGTGTGTGTTTGTATGTGTGCGTATGTATGATTGTACGTTTATAAAAAAAAATACAAAAACGAAAAACAACAAAAAGACACAGAGCCATGTATGTGAATAAATAGGCACATAAGAATATATAACTACATAAAAGCATACATACAAACATACCTACATACATACAAACATACATACATACAAACATACATACAAACATACATAAATACAAACATACATGCAAACATACATACAAACATACTTACAAACATACATACAAACATACATACAAACATACTTACAAACATACATAAATACAAACATACATACAAACATACATACATACGTACATACAAACATACATACATACAAACATACATACAAACATACTTACAAACATACATACAAACATACATACATACAAACATACATACAAACATACATACAAACATGCATACATACGTACATACGTGAGGTTGTCCGGTGTTAAGATTGCATTCATTATTCAAGGACCAACACAAAAGGTCCTTTGTATCGTCAGACAGGTTTCATTGTCTACCTAAATTTGTGCTCCAGTACGCATGCTTCTCTGCTTCCATCCATCCATTTTATTCATCCATCCATACACTCATCTATCCATCCATCCATATCATTCATCCATCTATTCATTTTAGATATACATTCTTCCATTTTGATTGTTGTTGAATATAAGATCATTTCATTTCATTTCTTCTAACTATTATTCGTATATCCCTCTAAATATTTATCCATCAATCTATCTATTTATCAATTCGTTCATTCATATATTCATTCATTCATCTATTTATCCAATTCCTTCATTCATCTGTCTATTTGGATGGATGAACAATCCAAAAGCAAACATACTTGCTATCACTCATATAAACACACACACATATATATACATGCGTACGTATATATATATATACATATATATATATACACAGACATCACAGACACACACATACACACAGACACACAAACAAACACACGGACACTAATTGCAATATGTATTTATTTTCTAGCTTAGTACATATTTTTTATGCATGCTCGCCGGATTTATACACAACCACAAATACAATATGCATACATAAAACACAAATATACATACGTGTATACACATATACAAACATAGATACACACTTACATATATGCACACACATACACATTTAAACAAATATACACACAAACATGCATGCCATTAAACCGTTCGACCGCTAGCTGATGTATTTTAATTCCAGGGTTTTATAATTGTATAAAGTTGTATATTTTTAAGTGTTTCAGCGTTTGAATGTGTGTATATTTCGTATTTTTGTACACTCACACGTACATCGTAATATTTGCACGATGTGTATACTTGTTTGTATGTAGTGTAGAAACTCGAACATAAGAAGCGTTCAGCGAGAGTCTTCAGAGGAAGAGTTTCCGTCAACGAGTGTCTCGGCCCTTTAACTTCCTGACACGCTCGAGAAACAGGGCCACATCCAGTGATCAGTTGGATGTCTCTTGCTGAACAAACAACTTGTCCCCCCCTTTTGAAATCATCTCCTTTTAAACTGATAAATGTTGTGGCGTGCCAGAAAGTTCACATTTAAACACATCACGATGTGAGCTATATCGGCGAGCCAAGTAACACGTTAAGCCGAATCTGGGAGTGTTGAGTAATGGGAAGTCTTAGGTGCATTCAAGTTCATCTGTTAACTATTTTAACTCGCATTCTTTTTTCTTCCCACATAACCATCTCCAGTAAGACGCTTGTTCTGCAGCATGTCCTATGTTCTTCATACAACTCGATCGTCTTTTACCTGCCAAACCTAAATCCTTCAAAAAGCTGTACACTGAACAACCAACAACACTTTTTGCACCAACTTCAACTGCGTACAACAAACACCTCAACCCATGTTGTTCCATCTCACTAACTGGCTCTTCATACTTGGCTGTTCTTATAGCCTAACTTGCTGCTTTATTAGCCTCATACGGTACAGTCCGAGTTAAATAACAGTGACTGCTGATGACAACTGTACTACTGCGTTGGGTCTCGCTCCTGTATCCTTTATGAACGAAGGGTAGTTCCACATGCTCTCCAAGTCTGCCATGACCTTCCAATTTCTGCCGTTATCAAAAATGCTTTTTGGAACTTCATTTTTCGTGGTTTGATCCAACTCACCCTCTCTTGAGAAACGAATTATTCTTAGTTAACACGGTGGTTTTGAATTTGCCTCGTCACAAACATTGGAAACGATCTCCACTAGTGCTTTCAATACTTTGTTGTACCTCCACGTATAACGTCAATGACTGAGTGCGTACTGGCAAGAAGCCATTACGCGGGCCACCACTTCTATTTCTCCACGGAAGCTACACTTAGCTTCTCCTGATACCTTCCATCGCGCAAGATTTGCTCATAATAGTAGCTGATCATGGGATTAAGTAGGTTTGCATGCATGCATGCATGCATACATGCATATGAATGCATGCATGCTTGTATGTGTACGTGTGTATGTACGTGCGTGTGCCTTTGTATACAGGCGCGTTTGAGTGTGCGTGTTTTGTACGTACTCAGTTGCGTCGGTCGCGAGCGAGAAAGCGCTGATAACGAGTGTTTCTTTGAGATATGAGAATTTTCCGAGGTGCTATAAGATGTTGTTGTTGTTGTTGTTTTTTGCTGTTGTTGATGTTGTTGCCGTTGGGATTGTTGTTGATGTTGTTGTTGTTGTTATCAGCGTGTTGTTGGTTAAATATTGCCATTTTTAAAATTACAACTCGTGTTTATATTATGTCATATTCATCATCAACGTCATCTTTATCTTTTTCATCGTCTTCATCATCATCTTCATCATCGTCTTCATCATCACCTTCTTCATCGTCTTCATCATCATCTTCATCATCGTCATCATCATCACCTTCTTCATCGTCTTCATCATCTTTTTCTTCATTATCTTTATCTTCACCATCACCATCATCTTCATCACCATCTTCATCATCATCTTCATCGTCAAAGAATAAACAAATCACCATTCCTCCACCACATGTCATCTACGTATTTTTTCATGCAGCGCGTAATGGCCAACGTGTAAGCCGTAGTAAATTTAACTGTAGCAATTAAAAAAAATAGAAAAACAATTAAAAAAAATAATAATAAAAACAAGCAACCCACCTTTAAAAGAACAACACTAGTACCGATTTCACTTCAAACAACAACAAAAAGCATAGTCCAAACAACAACAAACAAAGAAAACAAAGTCCAAACAACATCAAACAAAGAAAACAAAAGTCCAAACAACAAAAAACAAAAAAAAACAAAGTCAAAACGACATAAAAACTCGAAGCAAAGCCCGAAAAACAGTTTGAAGCTGCAGCGTCGGGGCATCGCATTAAATAGTCATCTAACGAGCAAAAGGTTAATCAAAGATACACTTACTCGCTGGGTGCTTAAGACCGTCGGATCAAGTTAATGAAGAATAAATTTTGTCGTTCTGCTTGCTTGTTTGCTGTGTGTGTGTGTGTTTGTTTGCGTGTGTGCGTGTGCGTGCGTGTGTCTTTCGTTTTTAATATGGGTACCAAAATTTTGTAAAATTAAAGAAAAAAATTAAAGATATGTGACAGTGT
>NW_008705254.1:608552-611267 GCF_000326865.2 Helobdella robusta | reverse complement strand
TGTCATCGTCATCATCATCATCATCATTAATGACGTCATCATCATCATCATTATTGTTGTTGTCATCATCGCCAGGAGATGCATTGACAATGAGTGAGTAATTTGACACTTGGAAGCTAATTGGTAGAAGCGTGAGTGAATGAAAGAAAGAATGAATGAATGAACGAATGAATGGATGGATAGAAAAATTAATAAATAGATGAATGAATAAATTAATGAAATAATTATTTAATGAATGAATGAATGAATGTACGAATGAGAAATGAATTAATCCATTAAACCATTCAACTTATAATTAAATTTTACGGATTAACGTCAATTATTGTATCAATAAATGGATGAATGAATAAATGTATGGATGCATGCATGCATAAAAGAATATATGAAAAAAAAAATGGATGGATGGACTGATGGATAGATGGATGAATGAGTCGTCATCATCATCAGTGCCGTCATCTGGCCTCGTTCTATTGATATGCCAATGAAGAATGATGAAAGGCGATGGAAACGATGGTGAAGACGACGACGACGATGATGATGGTGATAATAATGATGGTGGTGATGATGATGATGATGATGATGGTGACAATGGTGATGATGATGAGGAGGAGGAGGAGGAAGATAGTGCTGATGATGATAATTTAGAAATCGTGACGAACACAATAGAAACGTTCACTACCAATTATATACTTAAGTTACCAAGTGCGGCTGTTGTGTTGATGTAGCAGCTGTGGTAGTGGTATTAGCAGCAGCAGCAGCAGCTTCAGTAGTAGTAGTAGTAGTGTGGTGTTAGTTGTTGCTGTTGTTGATGTTGATGTTGTTGTTTAAAAGGGTGAACGACAACATCAACAACCCAGAAATTTTCAAAGACGAATTCTTCAACAAGTAGTCAAACATACGCTTCTTGTGATGTGAATGATTTGTTGTTTTGAAGTTATGCTGTGTTGTTGTTGCTGCTGTTGTTGATGTTGTTGTTGTTGGTGGTGTTGTTGTTGGTGTTGTTGTTGATGTTGTAAATGTCTTTAGATATATTTGTATATTCGTTTTGTTTATTGCTGGGACAAATTCGTAATTACATACATGAATACACAAACACAGATACACACATATACAAACACACACGTACATACAAACAAACATACAAACAAACACACAGACAAACATACAAACAAACATACAAACAAACATACAAACAAACTAACAAACATACAAACACACAGAGAATTATTTTCATCATGCGAAATATAAGCAAAAGATCTATGTAGGAAGCAATAAGCTTAATGAAACAGTTATTAACAGATTAGAGAAACGTCTAAGCAATACATAAACATACATACAAATATACATACAAATATACATACAAATATACATATAAATATACATACAAACGTTCATACAAACATACATACATTCATACATACAAACATATATACATTCATACATACAAACATACATACATATAAACCTACATACAAAAATACCTACATACATATACACAAACAAACATACATACATACACACACATACATACACACACATACAGACAAACAAACACATTTTTCGAAATTTATGGCATCTCATAACAATCATTAACTAAGTGACTATAAATTTAAACTACAATAATTAAAATAGCAACAACAATATTAATAATAATAACAACAAGAACAGTAACAAATGTAACACATATAACATCAATAATAATAATAATAAATTATGAATTCAATGAAACAAAAGTTTTAATGAAAAAACCGAAAAATATTTTCAAAGTGAATGCTTCTAGTTACGTCATAATCATCATCAGCATCATCAGCAGCAGCCACATAAGCCACAGCAGCCACAGCAGCCACAACAACATCATCTTCATCATCATCTTCTTCATTTTCTTCATCTTCTTCTTCGTCGTCGTCATTTTAATCATCCGCCAAACATATTGAACGTGTATAAGCACTGCATGTGAGAGTATTGTGGTTTTTTGCATGTGTGTATGTGTACATGTTTGTGTGTGTGCGCGTCTGTATATAAGTGTGTATATGTGTGTATGTATGTGTATGTGTGTGTATATGTATGTGTGTGTGCGTGTGTGCGTGTGTGTGTGTTTTTATGGAACGCCGTGTTGAACGGTCATTCATATATTGCTTTGACCCGAGTCGGTGTGATGTAATGCAATCCTTGATCCATCTGGTCATGATGATGATGTTAATAAAGATGATGATGATGATGTTGTTAGTAATCATGATGATGATGTTGTTAGTAATCATGATGATGATGTTGTTAGTAATCATGATGATGATGTTGTTAGTAATCATGATGATGATGTTGTTAGTAATCATGATGATGATGATGACAATAGTCATGATGATGGTGATGATGACGATAATGATGATGATGATAATGGAGGGAGGAAAACTCTTTGACGAATATAAAAAAAACGAAAAAAAAATGATTGAATGAATAAATAAATTGAGAATGATTGAATGAATTGAAAGAATGAATGATGAATGAATGATTGAAAAATGAAAAAGCATCTGCATGGCCAAATGAATGGATGAATGAAGCGACAAACGAACAAACAAACGAACCAACGAATTAACGCTCAAATTTAGGAACGAATGAATGAATGAATGAACGAGCAAATGCAAAAATGAATTAATAAGAACATTGAAAAAAGATGAATGATTGACTGAAAAATAATGAATAAATGACANAAAAAAAAAA
>NW_008705254.1:597603-599363 GCF_000326865.2 Helobdella robusta | reverse complement strand
AGAGTTTGACACAAATCTCATAATCTTTCACACTTTTATAATGATGCTGATGACGACGATGATGACGACGACGATGGCGATGTTGATGATAATGATCATTTTGAAATATATTATAAATCTTAGGATCGATATTTTTTTTCTACAAAACAAGTTTAGATACTGATTGGCCAATAATTTGACATCATCACATTTCGAAAAAACACATAAACTAGCTGAAAAAGTCACCAATCATCATCGTCGTCGTCGTCATCATTATCGTCATCATTACAATCATAATCATAATTACTGAAATCTCAATCATCATAATCATAACCGCAGTTTTAATGTTTACAAATATAAGCATACGCTCCGCCTACCGGCTATTCAAACCGTCCATCAACTAACTGCCAATCAAACTAGGAAAGGCGGAGTCATCTATTCAAAAGTGACGTGTTTCAATGCGTCATTTAAATACTGCTCTCTGATTGGCTGATGAGGCATTTTAAATTTTTCTTCCTATTTGCATGCGATGACGACGACGATGAAGATGTTTACTGCAACGATGGTGATGATGATGGGGATGATGGGGATGGTGATAATGATGATGGGGATGATGGGGATGATGATGGTGATGATGATGGTGATGATGATGGTGATGATGATGATGATGATGATGGGGATGGTGATGATGATGGTGATGATGATGTCGTGAATATTGTTTTAAAATACTTGTACTGGACACTAGATTATTTTTATATGGGTTTTATAAACAAACATCGAACGAACGAACATACAAACACACAAACAAACAAACATACAAACAAACAAACAAACATACAAACAAATATATAAATACATATCTAATGTATGATGAATTAATGCTTAATATTGCATTTTTTGTTGGTGATGTAGTTTTTATGGTTTTGTTTGTATATTGCTGCTGATGATGACGATGATGACGTTGTTATTGATGATGATAATAATGTTGTTGTTGCTGATGATGATGACGATGTTTGTTTTTGGTTTAAATCCTTAATAACTAATGTGAGTATCGAGTTAAAAATCATTATTGCTATGCTTTTTACATATTTTCAAAACATTGTATAAAAACTTTGTATACATTGTATATACTTTGTATAAATTATGTATATTCTAGTTTTTGTTTTTTGTATGCCCTTTGTATTACTTTGGCATTGTTGTATCTTTTGTATTATTAACAATTGTTATACAAATAGCCATATTTTCATGCTTATTTGTATTTAATTGGTCTGCATTGAATAATGTTACGTCAGGTCTTTTTGTATATTTCGGTATATTATTGTATATTTTTTTTGTATAACTCTGTAAATTATTGTATATTTTTTGTATTTTTTCTGGGGTATTGTATATACAAAACAACGGCATAATCGTTTAAACGATTATTTGTAATGAGTTTTTTCTATAGGTGTTTTGACGTTCATCTGTATGTTTGTTTGTTGTTTGTATGTATGTATGTTTGTTTTTTTTTGTATGTATGTTTATTTTTTGTATGCATGTATGTATGTTTGTGTGTATGTATGTATGTATGTATGTGTGTGTATGTGTTTGTGTGTGTGTGTGTACTGTTTATTAACATATATGCAAATGATTTTATTTATGATCTTTTTCCGCTAGGAGTAAAAAACAAATAGCGAATGACATTGCGTTTGTGAAGGTGTGTGTGTTTTTGTATGTGCGTGTGTGTGTGTGTGTGGTTAACTTTGTATATGTGTGTTTGTATGTGTGTGTATGTATGTATGTAT
>NW_008705254.1:594988-596966 GCF_000326865.2 Helobdella robusta | reverse complement strand
ATGTTGTGTGTATCGCATAGAATATTACAATAATTTGTGAAAATAAAAATTCTTTCACATTTTTGGAACATTGTCAAAAACACATACACACACACACACACACACACAAACACGCACATACACACTGACATATAAATATACAAATAAACACACACACAAACACACATACAAACGAATACACACAAGCGTACAAACACACGTAAGATAGGCATACATCAGAGGAAAGTGATTTTGTTTGCATAGCCTGATCCTGGGTTCAACTAATTTGATATGCAAACATGTATGTATGTGTGTTTGTGTTTGTGTGTTTGTATGTTTGTTTGTATGTACGTATGTTTGTCTGTATGGGTTTATGTGTGTTTGAGTAGGTTTTATATCCTAGTGTATAGCTGTATGTGTGTGTTTTTTATTAATTTATTATGCGTGTGTAAAATTTGTACTTTGTATATTTGTTCATTTGCTTGTTTGTATGTTTGTTTGTACATGTTTGTATGCTTATTTGTATGTTAGTTTGTATGTTTGTTTGTTAGTTAGTATGTTTGTATTTATGTTTGAGTGTGTTTTTTTTGTATGCACCACGTCAATCTTGGTTGATTTAAACATTTTCGCTCCTTAGTTGGTATGTTAATTCATAAGCATATATGCAGTGCGAATAAACACACACACACACACACACCACACACACACTCATACACACACACAGACAAGCACTCACACACCCACAAACAAGCAAACACACACACACACACAGACAGACACAAGCTGGGAGTTTATCAGTATCGCATAATGCTTTTGAAAGTCTTTTGGTGTTCAAATGCTCTACAAATATTTACGCTAAGCAAACAAAGGCACGCACACACGCACACACACATACGTACGCACATGCAAATAACACACATACATTCAGCAAATCAACAAATTACACACAGACATGTACAAAACAATAAACTACAAATTTGTAGGTGCCCTGACATAACTTTAAATGCGTACCTACACTCATATTACAACCGCAGAAGAAATTACGATGATGAAGATGATGACGATGGTGAGAAAAAAAATGATGCTGATAATGAGTATAATGATAAATTTGAGGCTGACGATGATGACGACGATGACGATGATGATGATGATGGTGATGATGATGATGATGGTGATGATGATGATGATGATGATGGTTATATGTATCCAGTTTACCTGCTTATCGAAGCGTGAATCAATGCTACACAATCCAGGTGAGCTAGTGATGATGGTGAGTCACCATCATCATCTTCTTCATCTTCTTCATCATCATCGTCATCTTCTTCTTTATCATCATCATCTTCTTCATCTCTGTAGTCATAAAAAAGTTCACTATCAATACTCCACTATTATCTTCATCATTATCATCGTTACCATCACCATCGTCGTCATCATCACTATCATCATCGTCATCGTTATCACTACCACTACCACCATCATCATCGTCATCATCACCGTCATCAACAAATATGGCGTCTCAGCAAAACGTGATCACGTGAGGCGTAAATTATCACAAGGAGGAAAAAATGATGATGATGATGATGATGATGAGAATAATGATGTTGATAATGATGACGAGGATGAGAATAATGATGATGATGATGATGATAATGATGTATACGTCGATGTTGTTTTTGAAACCGTTGTAGATGTAGTTTTGTTTTTCTTTGGTGATGATGCAGTTGTTTCTATTGCAACAACAACAACAACAACAATCATGTTACTCTTGTTTCTAATGTTTTTCTACCTTACGATTATTACAAGATGTTATTGATGATGTTGTTGTTGTTGATGATGTTGTTGTTGTTGTTGTTGATGCTGTTGTTGTTGATGATGCTGTTGCTGTTGTTGTTGTTGATGCTGCTGTTGATGTTGTTGTTGATGCTGTTGTTGTTGATGATGCTGTTGCTGTTGTTGTTGTTGATGCTGCTGTGTGTGTGTGTGTGTGTGTGTGTTGTTG
>NW_008705254.1:589490-591653 GCF_000326865.2 Helobdella robusta | reverse complement strand
CCTTTCAAATCAGGTGTGTCAATGTGTGCTACAGTTCTGTACGGAACGAGGAAAGATGCTGTATGCTGTATGCAAGTGTGTGTTTGTTTATGAATGTGTTTGTGTATGTGTGTGTATGTGTATGTGCGTGTGTATGTGTGTGTGTGTGTATAATATTGAATTGAATTTATTATTTGTTTAAACAAAAACTGTGTATGTGTATGTATGTGTGAATGTACGTGTTAATGTATGCTCATTCTTTGACATCATTATCATCAACACACGCCACCACTATCAACACTTTTATCACAATCATTATCATCATCTACGCCAGTATTAACGCTCGCATACATACACAAACCATGGAGTGATAAGATGGAGATAGTATATTATAAATGAACGCTGGACTACTGTGTCGTCATCATCATCTTCATATTCATCAACTTTTTTGTCATCATCATTATCAACAACATCATCATCATCAACAACAACAACAACACAAACAACAACAGCAACAACATCATCATCAACAGCAACATCAGCAACAATCACAACATTAATATCATCATCATCATGATCCTCATCATCATCACTATTGCTGGTATCATTATCATTCGAACACTCTCAAAACATTTTCATCAGACTTAATCTTCATTATTATTAAATCACCATTATCAATACCATCGTCATCATTACCAGTACCATCGTTATCATCATCATCGTCATTTTAAAATATCATAATCATCACCTCCATCTCAATTAGCGGTCGTTGGTCTGAAATACAATAAACAAGAGCATCAACAATCAACAAATTCTTGACCAGAAATTATCACTCTCACACGCCTTCACACACACAACAGCACCCGAGCACATACAAACATACATACATACATACATACATACAAACGTACATACAATCATACAAACAAACATACAATCATACATACATACATTCATAATTTTGTTTTAGGCCCATATTTTTACTTAAACATATAACAACTTGAATACATACAAATTTAGAAATATCCATCCATCCATCCATTCATTTATCCATCCATCCATTTATCTATCCATCCATTTATCCATCCATCCATTTATCCATCCATCCATCCATCCATCCAACCATTCATCCATCTTTTAATCTATCAGTTCATCTATCTATCCATGCATCTACAATATACTTCATTTTCCGCTCTGAGAAGCTTTCAGGAAAAAGTTTAACGATGATGATAAAAGAGATTATAATGACTATGATGACGACGATGATGACGATGAAAGTTTTTATCACTTTAGAATTATCATGACAGTGAAACTGAAGACAGCAGCAATTGAAGTAGTAGTAGTAGAAGTAGTAGCAGTAGCAGCAGTAGTAGTAGCAGCAGTAGTAGTAGACGTATTGGCAGTAGGAACAAAAACAGCAGTAGCAGCAGCTGTAGTAGCTACTACAGTAGCGACAAAAGCCGTAGTAGTAGCAGTTGAATCTACAGTAGAAAGCGTACCAGTTGTTGTAATAGCAATAAAGAAATGGTATTTGCTGAAAGAAAACAACAACAACAATAATAAAAACAATAATTATTGTTATTATTATTGTTATTATTATTTTTATTATTATTAAATGAACGCTGGTACAGTTAATGAATCCAGACCAAGAACCCATAGCGAGAATAAATTTTTGTGCTATCAAGGTTTTGAGATTTAGGCTGTCGCTATATTTGTATGTATGTATGTCTGTCTGTCTGTCTGCCGTTGTATATTTGCATGTTTGTATGTGTGTATTTGTGAATGTATGTTTGTATGTGTGTGTATGAATGTATGTATATGTGTGTATCAGTGTATGCATGTATGTATGTTTATGTGTGCACGTGTGTGCACGTGTTAATCTACACAGCATATGAATTGTACTTTTCAGTGAGTTATCATTTCTGGGGTTAATAATAATAATAATAATATATTATTATTATTATTATTAATCTCTTGACCGCCTATCGCGATGTTATGGTTTATGGAAACGGTTTAGAGGAATTAATTTCACCACCGCCTCCATCCATCCATCCATCCATCAATCCATCCATTCATCTATCCATCCATCCATCCATCCATCCATCCATCCATCCATCCATCCATCCATCCATCCATCCATCCATCCATCCATCCATCCATCCATCCATCCATCCATCCATCCAT
>NW_008705254.1:581293-586169 GCF_000326865.2 Helobdella robusta | reverse complement strand
AATATACATATACGCCGACATAAACTCAGGCACACATACACACATACGTACAAAAATACTTAAACACACGCCGAATTACACACACACACACACACACACACACACTGACACACACACACACTGACACACACACACACGTTTAACAATGAGACAATAACAGGCACATACACGAACAAGCATTTCCACAGATCACTTTGAAGGACGACTTCCACGATTCATCGTACTATAAAAATTCCAAACATTGTCTGAATAGACCCGGTTCCAAATTCCGATTCCTCAATTGGGTACATCACTAGATTGTGCACATCTTTAAATATACATCACAGAAATTAAGATAACACAGTTTAAAAAGACATTTAAAAAGAAGTCTAACTGTAATCATCAAAAAGAGATTTTTTATTTTTAAAATGTGTTCACATTGGCTTACAAACCCTTTATCAGTTATTTAGATGCAACTAAAACTATTGTACAACGAATGAAGCTAAATCTACACGACTCGACGAGGCGTCCATACAACACCACACCACACGAGTCGATATAGAGACAACACTAACACCACAATACATATACACGTGCATGTTGCCGTAACTTCCACACCAGCCACACTCATGACTGTCTTCGAAAATTGCACAGTCGGGAATCGAACGGCTAGAGAGTGCAATGAAAGCAATGAAGCGAGACGAGTCACCGTACCTTCTGAGCTAACTCGATAAATAACGAAGTTGAACGCGATTTTGAAGATGTCATAGTGTAAAATTCAGACGATAATTTCAACCATGTAAAACAACATGAAAGTACCTAATTTATGGACTACAAATTTAAGACTACGAAAAAAATGTATATTGTCACACCAAAAAAATACATAATAATAATAAATTATTTCTTTTTTAAAGAATCTTCTGGATGATGTTCACTCCACTCATTCCAGCTGCCTTTGAAGTTTAAGACACTACAAAAAAAAATTTAAATTATTTAAATTAGTGGATTTTTGTAATTATTTCGTAATGTAAATAAACTGTCACATCCTACTTATTGAATTCATTTTTCAATAGTATCTGCCCAGCCCTGGCTGACCTTTTACCTGACCTACAATAAACTACAATCAGATCGTCAGGGTCAGGTTTGTCAAATCCGAACAGCACCCTGAAAAATTTTTTGTTCAGCTTTAGGGCATCTTCCAAGTCATCAACTTTTTTGGGAGAAGGAAAAAAACAAAATTTACTGTTTAAAATTATAACAATGATTGGTATTTAAAAAAAAGTTCTATCAAGGCGGGTTAGAAAACTGAAAAAATTTGTAAAATATTGAGTGACATACATATTTTTATTTTATAATGTTGAGTATAACATTAGTTTAGTTATTAGTATAATTAATTATTTATATAAAAAAATTATGCAAAAATTATGTAGCAAATTTCGTGTCAAAAACCTGGAAGGTTGAAAGCAGTTGGTACATTCCCTTCTTCTCTCAATTCCTCAGGCCTCCTAACGTCCAAAATGATGATTCGTGGCGGGTTCTTCACTAACTTCTCCACGTCTTTAATTTCTATCTCCGGGGCTTCTGGAGAATTTATAGTTTAATTAATTTTTAGAATTTTTTGATTAACTATAAAAATAAAATTTAAAATGAAATACAAATAAAAATCGACCTTTCAACTGTGGTACGTCAGCGTCGCCACCATCTTGTGAGTAAAATCGAACTTTTGTTGAATCAAAATTACGGATTAATACGTGGGTGACACAGCTGATCTGATGAAAATTTTTATAGTTTAGTAAAATTTTTACTTTATTTGATACATTTAAACTTTTTCTAATCAAAGATAACATTTCGGCAGATATTTTTACTTTTTAAAAACCAAACTTTAGGTGAAAAGTTCGAAAGTTTTTGTTTACTAAATGGCCGCGTTTTGACATACTGATTTGTCAGCGTACCTTTGAAATTGCATGGGTTTTTACAAACAAGCTATATGAAATATTTACTTGACTTAATACGTTTAAAACAATGTAGTGATTCTATTTAATTTTATTAAATTAAATTTTGTATTATTAAATTATTTTTGTTAATTTAAATATAAAAATTGAATTTATCCAGTGAAATCCGGTGGCTTCATAGGTTGGCTTACTAGGATTGAACTATAGAATCACTATTTAGCATATATACAGTACTATGAGATATTGCTTAATACTGTACTATCAATGAATTAACCAATCAATCAATCAATCAATCAATCAATTAATCAATCAATCAATCAATCAATCAACCAATCAATCAATCAATCAATCAATCAATCAATCAAATCAACCGAACACACATTCAATAAATTCGAATGTTCAACTAACCACCCACCCATCCAAACATTTATCAAACAATCAATCAAGCAACCAACCAAACAACCGCTCAATAAATCATTCATTCAATCAACTAATCAACCAACCAATCGACTAATCAACCAACTAATCAATGAACCAAACTGAATGAACCATACGAATGAACCAAATGAACGAACGAATTTTGAAAAACCGAAAAAAATTAAAAATTGCTAAGTTTGCCGAAGCGTACGTATCTACAAACAATTTCGAGATTTTAGATTTTAGCATGGAAAGAAAAACACGACAGTTGCTTTTATTGGATATCCAAGTTCAAAAATGAAAAATGACTGAAAATAAAAATTTTTAAATGTAAATTACCTAAATTAGAAACCAAATAAAATAAATTTACAAATAAAATAAATAAACATTATTAGAAAGACTGTTCAAAAAGGTATAATATAAGGCGACGACGAAAAAAATGTAATGTAGCGTGAACATTTATTAAGAACAATTCACAACATATCATAATGGCTAAATCAACATACCAAATAGAAATTATTTATACATGCATGCATATATACAAAGAAAATCAAGAAATACGAAAAATTATATAACCAAATTAAAAAAAAACTAGAAATCAGTCAACATTTAAAAAATGAATAAATAGACAATATTAAAAAAATTGTTCAAAACAGTCAAATTTAAGGCGACGACGAAAAAAAAGTGTCGTATGTTTTGTTGGTGTTGTGGTGTGAAACAAAAACAAACACACAACAAAAAATAGTAAAAAGTCGCAAGAATAGTAGTCAGTCACCTACCTACAATTGAATTACTCTCAGGGCCCTAGCTTACCTATAAGGATTAACTCATCTCACCTACCTACAATTTTGTAATTCTAAGTTTTAGAAATTTTACATATTTCTGGTATCGTATTTTATAAATTTTAAACTTTTTAATTTGCCTTTTTTGTATAATTTAATTTTTTTTAAATTTTCTTTTGTTAGAAACTTTTTAACTAATGTTAAGCCCTAGCCTACCTACGATTGTCCAACTCATCTCAATCCCTAACTTACCTACGAATTAAATTAAAGTCCGGTAAAGAATATAGCAAGTTGAAGAGAAACATAACAACAACAACAACACCGAAAAATGGATGTTGTGTATGTGTGTGTTGTATTGATGTGTGTGTAAATGTGCGTGTGTAAATGTGCGCGTGTGTACTCTCTAGAAACTGCTTCACTAACTACGGACGTCGTGTTGTTGTTTTCTTCGATTTGTCATCGGAACGATCATCATGAGACCACCATCTGAAACGTGCTGACGCCCACCACAGCCCACCTCTCATCATTCTGTAGACAAGTTTTTTTTATTAGCATAGTAGTAAATCAAGAAACAAAGGAGCGAACGAATAAATGATTAACTGAATGATTGGTTGAATGAATGAACTAATTAACCAATCAATGATTTAATGAACGAATAGAATGAATTAATGTCAATTAATGGAAGAATAATTGGAAAGATTGAGTGATAAAATGAACAAATAAATGAATGAGAAAAATAAAAAAACAAAATTAACCTTACTTCAAAAATTGTCGTTACAGTAATTCATTGCACCGACCACCATCATCTGGTCGGCACAGAAGATTTCCTCCGAACTTCTGAGTGTCAGTCGAACAGCCAACGCGCTGATTCTTTCTACACCACCATCATCATACGTAAATCATCATGAGACCACCATCTGAAATGTGCTGATTCCCACCACTGCCCACCTCTCATCATTCTGTAGACAAATTTTTTTTATTAACGTAGTAATAAATGAATGTTAGAATCTTAGAACTCAAAAATTATACAATAAAAATAATGGCAAATAAATATCTTAAAATAATAAAGAGAGTAAAATGTAAAAAAAACTTACCGTCGTCCATTCGACAAAGGCAGAATGTTGAATGCTTTCCGGTTCCTACGCTGTCCTCCAAAATTGTGCCAGTCCTCCTCGAGATTGTTGTTGAAACACAGCCCGTGGGATGGAGAAAGAGAAAATTCTCATCAGAAAGCTTAGCGGTGCTTGCATCTCAAATTGCATAATAAAAATAATCCTATCTACCTATTCAATTACCTTAGCTAATCTATATTAAATTGTTAATGGTACGATAGTCGAAAGTCCCCCTTCATTCTCCCTCCTTGCACAGAGGTTCACCGATAGCCAGGGCACCGGATAGTAAACCATTGCCGTGCGGATAGTAGACTATTGCCGTGCGGATAGTAAACCATTTGCCGTCCGGAAGCCGTGCGGGTAGTAGACTATGGCCATGCCGCATAGTAAATCATTACCGTGCAGATAGTAAACCATTGCCGTCCGGATAGTAAACCATTGCCGGTTCACCACTGGCCACCAAGGCTTACCTTTGACAAGAGACTTTGAAATTCAGAGTCTATCGGCTATCGTACCCTCAACTTACCTATTCATTACAATTAAGTCCTAGCTTACCTAAAATTACAAAACTCAAGAGCCCAATTCATTGGCCAATCGGCACCCACCCCACCACCTACGTAATGCCTTGGGCTCC
>NW_008705254.1:505991-580278 GCF_000326865.2 Helobdella robusta | reverse complement strand
TAACTCTATATAACTCTATATAACTCTATATAACTCTATATAACTCTATATAACTCTATATAACTCTATATAACTCTATATAACTCTATATAACTCTATATAACTCTATATAACTCTATATAACTCTATATAACTCTATATAACTCTATATAACTCTATATAACTCTATATAACTCTATATAACTCTATATAACTCTATATAACTCTATATAACTCTATATAACTCTATATAACTCTATATAACTCTATATAACTCTATATAACTCTATATAACTCTATATAACTCTATATAACTCTATATAACTCTATATAACTCTATATAACTCTATATAACTCTATATAACTCTATATAACTCTATATAACTCTATATAACTCTATATAACTCTATATAACTCTATATAACCATGCATACTACCCAATTCAATCAATAAAAATCCCACTAAAACCAGGAACCACCGCGTACCTGTTATATGTATGGTATAAAACAAAACAAAAAAAGACAACAAAATACACACCACCAAGTAGAGTAAAAGAAAAAAGTCCCTAACATACCTATGTAACTAAATTATCTTATGCCCTAGCCTACCTATAAAATAAATTAATTTTTTAACTCACCTACCTATATTTCATTAACTTAACTCAAGGCTCATGAAGAAAGAGAAAAAGGAGTAAAAAAGAACACAAAATACTACCACACAAACAAACATGATGTGTGTATGTATGAGCAACCGCTAAAGAACCCACCTAAAATAAAAAAATACAACATACAAACCACAGACAAGCATATATAACTCTATATAACTCTACATAATAAAATAAATAAAAAAAAAGAGAGATCAGGCAGACTGCTTCAAGCCTCAAGCGAAGCAGAATGCCTGATCTGATTTTCATGCTTTTTCAGCTCTTATTTATACTCGTTTCAACCATACATTCTCATCATTTCAATCATTCACATCAGTAAAAAACTTATTTAATGTATGTCGTACACTATTATACAGTCTTAACAACAATGCTAACCGTACTAAATTGACGTCATCGAACGAACGCCTTCGAAACATTCTGGTTGGCTGGTTGAATCTGCTATATTGCTTTTTATCTAATCAGTGCTACATATACCTGCACGCAGTTCAAATTTTTCGGGGAGAATTCAAAATAGTTTGAGACCACACCTTGCTTAACATCCGATTCCGAGCCGAGACAAGCTGAGCCAACATGCGTAGATTTATAAACGCTTTTATATTAAAATTTTGCTCGCTTTATATACGAATATCCCCAATATTGATATCAAAGAAATAACGCGAGCGAGTTTAAAAAATATTTTATTCAAAAATTAATTAGAATAGAACATATATGCAAGTTTTATTAGCCAAGTAATTCTATCCAATAATTTAAACACACACACCCTCCAATTGAACTATCTTGCAATCATTATCTTTTTATGCCTATCAGTTCTCCAGATTTTGAAAATAAGCTTGTTCTTTTGATGTGGAAGTTGAAGGGATACATTTCACTAAAAATAGAATACCGCTAGCACGAGTCATTTCCTCCAACGATTTTCGTAACAAATTCTCCATTCTATTTAAAAAAAATTTTTTATGCTTTTTAATCAGTAAGGTCACAATTATCATCATCGATATCGCGATGAAATCTAATTGAATTTTTTTTAAATTGTTGATAGAAATAATTAGTATATAGTAAAAAGTTTAAATTTTTCTGAGAGAATTCAAAATAATTTGAGGCTACACCATAATACAATTGTACAATTTGAATGTGCAATTCTAAATGTATTATAACTACATAAATCTATCTATCTATTTCATTAAGTTTTGCCTATATTTAGTCAATTTTATTTGATAGGAATTGAATATAACCTTTATGCAGGGTAATTCACTAACAGGCAGTTAAATAACCACTGTTTACTTTTACCTATCCTACTTTAAAGTTTTTATGATGTGTTTTAATTATTCAGTCACGATCATCATCATCGATATCGCAATGAAATCAAATTGAGAATTTTTTAAATTTTTGAAAAAAGCTATCTTTATTCATTTTATAATACTACTTTTTCAATAAGATACTGTTTGATACTGTACTATCAACTAACCAGTCAGTCAACAAATGAATCAATTAATCAATCGCTGAATCAAATCAACAAATTTGGTAATTTTTAAAACCCACTGCCATCTTTCGACAATTTTAAAATTCAAATGAAGCCCTTTGCAAAACTCCTTTAGAATTAAAATGTTAACATTTCTTTGCATGTTTACGACTATTTTATCGTCCGCTCTGACGGACAGATCATAATTATACTATTATAAAAATATAAATATATCTGGTTTATCGGAATAAAGTTTCAAGTTTGCGAAATGAAGTGAGAATTTAAAATTTTTCAAAATAATTTTCAAAGGTATTTTTAAACGAAACTACGAATTTCTATCAGTTGGAGTTTTGAGTCTCTAAAAAAATTTTTTTTGAATCATTTCATTTCATACCACAAAAATTCCTAATTGAGTTAGGAAGTCGGCTCTTCCCTAGTGACAAAGAAAATGATTGTTTGCAAAGGGTGTTTTTTAATAAATCTCCACAAATTTTTCCAACTAGCCGACTAGCGTGAAAGTTAGAGTGTAAAAAACTAAAAACTAAAAGTAAAACTGTTTTTTGTGTCTGCCTGTAATAATAAAATAAGTAGTCTAACTCTAACTACTAATCATCACCACTAGCACTAATGATATTAATCAAATAATATTTTATATTTTTATTTATTTTCAGACGTGGGGCTAATATCCGCGATAAAGATGGCGTGGGATTCAGTGATATAACTGAGGAATCGAACCCAAAGAGGCAGAAACAAAGGGATAAAATTCTTTACAACACTAACCAGCCATTCATTCCTCATCACATTGGTCTCCGTTTTGACAACTTTATACCATTAAATCATTCCACCAATGGCTATATCAATAAAAATAACAATAATTATAACTATAATAATTATAATAGTAATTATAACTATAATAATTATAGTAATAATGCTAATGGTTTATTTCAGGATCAATTTACTAGGCCAATGCCTAATGTTAATGTTAATCGAATAAATAATAATATTATTTATGATGATAATAATAAAATTTACCCAAGAAATAATTTGTATTATAACCAAAATATTATTCACAATAATATCAATAATAACCAAATAATTTATAATAATAATAATAATAATATCATCAACGATCAAAGATACTTCAAGAACGGTAATGGCAACCATAGAAGTTTAACTGTCGATGACAATCGGAATCAAAGAATAATAAATAACGCTAACAATATTCAAAATTATTTCTGCAAAAATAACAATAATTATAACAAGCCATTATTCAATAATAATAATAATAATTATTATAACCAAAAAACGTTTCATAATAATAATAATGATTATAATAATATTATAAATAATAATAATAACAGAAATAATAACACCAACAACGATAATGGTGCTACCTCTATAGGTACTGATAATAATAATAGTAATTCTAAAAATAGCAGTGCTAAAAATAGCTCAACGACAAAAACCACACCAGATGTCAGTGCATCTGGGGACAGGTGTATATTAAATATTAGGAAAGGTTCTACACCATCATCTTTGGAAATTAATTCAAATGAATTCTCTACATTGGATTTGAAAGTAGTTTCTAGAGTTATTTTTTGTAATTCTTATTATTATTGTAATTATTGAATTGATTAGTTATTTATCTGTTAATTGTTTTTCTATTTCAGTTTTTATATAAAAATTAGAAATAATATTGAAATATAAATTGATAGAAATGATGTTGAATAGATTAGAATAAAGTAAATTTAAAAAATATAACCCAGCTAACTGATGAGATACAAGACTATTACGCAAAGAATCGACAGTCCGAGTTAGTTTTCAACAATAAACGTCGTCTACAACTGGAGTTGTACAACATCATCCGAACTGTCATCCCCGGTTCAAGGCTTTTCATGTTCGGCTCCTCCCTAAATGGTACCGGTACTAATTCTAGTGACCTCGACCTCTGCCTTGTTCTGCACAACGAGAAGGTTTAAGTTTACTTTTAGTTTTTTCCAAGTTCACTTTTAGTTCTTTCCAAGTTCACTTTTAGTTCTTTTCAATTTCACTTTTAGTTTTGTCTGTATTTTGGTGGAGTTCAAATCTTTTTTTTCAGTTTAAAATTCTTGCTATCAGTGATAAGTTGTGATGATGATGATTGTGGTTACTATGATGATGATTGTGATAGTGAGTACAAAGATGATGATGATGATGGTGATGATGATGGTGATGATGATGATGATGGTGATGATGATCGTTAACAGATTGAAGACAATCAAACCATCATTAGCACGTTGTTCGCTGTCAGAAAAATTCTTCATAGATATAGTTTGTGGATGGTTTGAATGAATGAATAAATGAATGAACGAATGTTTGTGTGAATGAATGAATGAATGAATGAATGAATGAATGAATGAATGAATAAATGAATGAATGAATGAATGAACGAACGAATGATTGAATGAATGAATGAATAAATGAAGAAATGAAGAATAATTTGATTAACAGTATAGAGAAAAATTCTATTTGAACAAACGAACAAACGAATGAATAAACGAATGAATGAATGAATAAATAAACAGTGGAATGAATGAAAGAATAGATGAGTGAGTGAGTGAGCGAGCGAGCGAGTAAGTGAGTGTGAGTGAGTGAGTGAGTGAGTGAGTGAGTGAGTGAGTAAATACAAATGATAATTGAAATTTTATCTCTCCAGGAGTATCTAACAACATTATTCTGATCAGGGCTAAGGTGCCCATAGTCAAATTTCAAGACAACGTCAGGTAATGATAATGATAATAATAAGAAATAATTTTGTTAATAATTTAGAATAATAATAATAATTATAAAAATTATAGTTATATGAATAATTATGAAACCCATGATACAAACTCATTGCTGGTCATTCATTCATTCATATGGGCCATGCTGTAGTTTACACAATTTGATGTAAACTTCCAACTTTCATTTTAAAACTTATAGTTATTATTTATTATTAGTATTAATAATTATATTATTATTATTTTATATTATTATTATTATTCTAAATTATTGTTGACCCCAGCAAAATAGAATGCGACCTGAATGTTAATAATACCGTTGGAATACGCAATACGCACTTACTCAGGGCTTATTCCTCAAGTCAGTTGCATATTTCTTTTGCATTTTCGCACATCCTTTGCTTGCCTAATTTCACTAATTTTCCGAATCTTACTCCACTTTACTACTACTGATCAGTAATTTCACAGACGTCTAACTTCTGATTTCCCAATCACTAACCTCATATCTAGATTTTTAATTTTTTTGTTCTCAATAATCTTTGATCAAGATTCTTCTTTGGTAATTATTTAACTAACTTAATTAATTTCTACCATGTTTATCCAACCAACTTTACCCAACTAATCATTTTTAACTAACTTCTGATTAGTATCTGATTTCTTGATTACTAATAATTTTTAACGGATTCCTGTGTAAACTGACGTCTTCTTTCACTAATCACTAACTTTTCAGTGGACCCCAGAGTGCCTTCTTTACTTATGTCAGTGAAACGCTGGGCCCGGCTCAATGACATCAACAATGCATGTCATTCAACCCTGTCCAGTTATTGCTTAACCTTAATGGTGATCCATTTTCTGCAAAGTAGGTAATGATGACGATGATATCATGATGATGGTGATGACGATGATGTCGTGATGACGATGATGATGCCTTGATGATGATGATGTCGGTTTACTACTGCTACCACTACTACTACTACTACTACTACTACTACTACTACTACTACTACTACTACTACTACTACTACTACTACTACTACTACTGATAATAATTATGAAAATATAAGTAATAATATTTACATCATGATCATAATTTTGACTTTTTCCTCTCCTAATAGCCTGCCCACCACGGATACTACCCTCATTACAGGCTCTCTACCCCGTGAGTTTTACTAATTTTATTACTAATAATTCCATATTGCCTAATCACTAATTTAGCCTAACTCCACCTCATTACTAGTTTTTTTGTCTCATCATCATTATTATTATTATTATTATTATTATTATTATTATTATTATTATTATTTCTCAACCCCCACCAGGGTATTTTTAATCTCAGAGTCGAACTAAGTCGCATTGACCTCGACGTCAAACTGCCGGCATTCAACAACAACAACAACGTCTATAATAATAATATTAATAATGATAATAATAATAATAATAATGATAATGATGATAATAATACAATTAGCGTTGGGCAGCTTTTTATGGATTTCCTAGATTATTATGGCAATAAATTCAAGTTTGTCATCACTACTCCATATCATTTTTACCATTATTTTTGTTATCATCATCATCATTTCCGTTATTATTGTTATTATTATTGTTATTATAGTTTTGAGCGTAACGTCATTTCCGTGAGGCTGGGGACGACCTTGATAAAAGCAGAGGTCATGGAAAAGGTGAAGCCTGAAAATCAGTGGAAGTTTATTTCCATTGAAGGTCGTTTTGGTTGATGTTTTAGATAATGATAATAATTTTAATTATAATATAATATTATTATTATTATTAATTATTATTAGTAATAATTAAAACAACGGCATCCTTGATCATTCTCCTCACCTTCCTTGCACCTTAATTGCTATAATTATTATCATTTTAATTATTAATAATTTATAATTATTTATATGAAAATTATTTATTGTTTTTATAATAATTATAATTTAATTTTTTTTTTCCACAGAGCCCTTTAGCTTACAGAACGCAGCGCGTAGCGTGCATGAGGAGGCAATGTTCGCGAAAATTCGCCACGTCTTCAGGGAGTCCAGCCAATTAATTAAGCGCTACAAAAATGGAAAAAGAAAAAATGACGATGACGTCAATGGAGAAGAGGATGATGATGATGAGGGTGATAATAGTGGTAGTCTTGGCTCTGGTGATGTCATTAAGTCTCTTTTTACGATTAAACTGCCACCACCTGTCAAACGATAAGTGTGCTCTACAAAAAGGGCAGAAGAAATTAGGATGACGATGGTGATGGTAGTGATGATGATGACGATGATGGTGATGATGGTGACGATTTACTGTTTGCTCAATTTTTCCTGCATGATTTACATCCCTTTCTGATGATTTTTATGGTGAAAATGATGATAGTAATGATGATGGTGGCAACAATAATTGAAACATTGATGATGATGATGGTGGTGATGATGATGATGAAGGTTATGATGATGATGAAGGTTATGATGATGATGATACTATTAACGATACTGCTGCTACTGATGACGATGATGATGAATTTGATGATGATAATATGAATGATGATGTTAACTTTTCAATATGTTTGGCAAGTCTTACATACATATATGTTTATATATATATATATATATATATATATATATATATATATATATATATATATATATATATACACATTTGATATTACAGTTATTGTGAATACTAATGATAATGCTTCCATTATTGTTAATAATTATAAAGGTAATTATTATTACTATAATTATGTTTTAATTATAATACATATGATGAAGATGATGATGGTGATGATGTCATTACTTTGTTGCTATTATTGTTTTCGTTGTTATTGCTATTCTGTTCGTCCATTTGGTCACGTGGGTATGGATTGATTATGGTCATTTTAAGCCCCGCCCTGACCGACCGGAAATTGCATCAAAGATTATATATATATATAAATATTTATAGATCCAAAGATTATCTTTAAGGATTAAGGATTTAATTAAATTTTGTTTGTTTCCTAGAATCTATTCATTGTAATTAATAATAATAATAATTGCATCAGTAGTGGTAATGATAATAGTTGTAGTAGTAGTAGTAGAGAAATAACAATAATAACAAAAATGATGATGATAATGATGGTTATTTATAATTTTTGGCGCGAAAAACTTATATAAGCATTTGTTCCCGCGTTTTTCCAACACCTATTATTCGTTTGACGACGGAAAACCATTGTTATCCTCAATAACGACAATGATGCGAAAATATATTATACAAATAATTTCCAGGAATAAAATTCATAATTTTAATAATTATGACAGGATTGGTAATAATATTCTTAAAGTAAATTGCGTATCAACGTCTGCCGCTGCTTTCGACAACACTGACCTTCTCGTGAGTAACGCTAACGTGCTGACGGAAAACAAACTGGCGGAGCTAAAATCCTTTGAGAGTCTTCCGGGGCCAAAGGGATTGCCGTTATTCGGGACTCTGTTGTCCTATGTCAGACCTGGAGGATTGTCGTTCCGGAAAATGTTTAAGGTGTGATTTGGTTGCTCTTGAGATTTGGTTACTTTTGGGATTTGGTTGTCTAAGTTTTTTCTCATTTTCCTGTTAGAGTAGTAATTTTCCTATTTCCTGACAGGTCATGGACATGAGGGCGAAGCAGTACGGCTCCGTGTACAAGGAAACTATAGGTAGTATACAAACACACACATACATGTACTGTACACATCACTGTACATTCACACATACATAAGGTAACCTGACCAGTGTAATAGTGAGTGACATGGAAGAATACTTGAAAGTGATAAGAGCCGACGGGAAGATGCCGAATAGAATCGAGTTGGAACCGTTCAAGTATTTCCGAGAACGTAACAATTTCGATATCGGTATCGTTAACAGGTTAGTGAAGGATCGTTATTACTGTGTCATCTTTTCAAGTGTTGCTGTTGTTTTTGGTGCTCGCCGTATAGAGTATGGATGAATTTTCAGTTCGTTAATTCATCTTACCATGCAATTCATTAGGTATTTATTCAGTCATTCGTTTAATATCCATCCATTCAGCTATCAATTTATCTATCCATCCTTATTCTTCCATTCATTCATCCGTTTATCATTCGTCTCCACAACTAGCCAGGGCTTGCAGTGGCTGGAAAAGCGTCAGATCCTCGGCCCCAAAATTATGGCTCTCTCCGAAATTCTGGATCACGTGGGACCGATAAATGACGTCACGATGGATTTTTTGAAAAGGATGGATGAGAAGTTACTGGATAGAGATGGGCTGTTTAAAAATTTGGAGCGCAATTTGTTCACATGGGCCTTGGAGGGTGAGTAAGATTATATTGGTTCTTGGTTGATTGATTGATTAGTTTGTTGATTGATTGGCTGGTTGATTGTTCGATCGAATGATTCATCGACAGCTGTCGGTACGTATTTATTCGAGGCAAGAATCGGTTGTTTGAACGAACCGATACCGCCATTTGCCGACATGTTCATCACTCACTTGTCCGGAATGTTCCGAGAGATGCAAGGACTCATGTACGGACCGCCCATCTACAAGTACATAAGCACTCGCAACTGGAAAAGATTTGAGGATCATTGTTATAAAATTATGGAAGCCGGGATGACTCTGATCGAAGAGGTGCCCTTGAAATTGTTTAAGTATTTCATTCAATTGAAGAGTTATCTCATCAAATAATTATCTATAAATTTCGTTTAATTATTTGATAACTTATCTGTTGGCTCAGTTAATTGCGTAATTTATTAATTAGCTCAGTTAATTAGTATAATTTATTCTCCAAAAAGAGGCAAAGGCAGTTGGCGGTAAATCCTTTGATGTCACTGTCCTCAAAGACTTCTTCGTCTTCCGCCCTGTTAACGTTTCTCCTCTCCCAGAAATCCATGAGTGCCAGCTCCGTGAACCTCACCAGTATCGACGTCATGATCGGGGCCATTGAAACTGTACGGCCCAAAAATTTATTCATTTTTTATATATAATTATTTAATTAATTCATAGAAATCATAGATTTATTCACAATTCTTTAATTTATTAATCCAAAAAACAATAATTAATTCTAGTTTCACCATCGATTTATTCAAAAACCAGATAAAAAAAACCACACACATACATTACCTAAAACCTGACACCACCTAGACCTCAAATAGTTTCACTTGGATGCTGTACTGCCTGGCTAGGAACCCTGAAGTACAAGAGAAACTATTTGAAGAGGTTCTTCAGTACTTGCCGAACAAAGATTCGCCAGTGACCCGTGAGGTTATACGAAAGATGGACTATGTCAGAGCCTGTCTGAAAGAAACTCTGAGGTTTTGAAGTATATATGGCCGATTTGGTGATGCTAAATATGAAAAAGTTATCTTGAAATTGTAGAAAAGTGTGCATTTATCAAATAAAACAAATGGTTAAACGTGTTAATGAATGTTGCAAAATAGAACCGTCGCATGGTAACATACATATATATATATGTGGTAACATATATATATATATATATATATATATATATATATATATATATATGTTACCACGTGTTAATATATACGTGTTAATGAATATAATATATGTATATTTAATTTAATATATATATATATATAAGTATTTTTGCCCCGTAACATATATATATATATATATATATATGTGTTACGGGGCAAAAATACTTCGAGCTTGCCAGGATTCGAACCTGGAATCTTCTGATCCGTAGTCAGACGCGTTATCCATTGCGCCACAAGCCCGTGTTAAATTTGGCGGGCAACTTTGTTAAGCAGTTACATTGTTCAAGTTTTACATCGTATTTCATGTGCAGATTCTACCCCATCACGTTTGCTACCAGCAGAAAACTGGCAAGTGAGATCGAATTAAAAGGATTTAGAATTCCTAAAGGCGTATGTTGTATCAAATTTATTCACTATTTCTTAATTATCAATCGGTTTATCTAGGTGTTTTAATGTTTAATCTATTTTATAGAAACTACCAAACTAAAATAACTATCATTTAACAAACGCAACTCACAAACATCTGCATAACCTCTGTAAAATAGAAATACAATCTCGCCAAAAATATCGGGAAAGTGAAACAAATGAAATTCACAAGCTGAAAATTTACACACGCTTTCAAGCATTGTTTGGTGAAAAAATTTTCAATCGCCTAACTAACCTTAACAAAAAGTATTTTAAAACGTAGACTCACGTCCAAGCCAACCTATGGACAATTGGTAGGGATGAGAGGTTATTCCCCCACCCTGAGAAGTTTAATCCGGACAGATGGTTGAGAAAATCCCACGAGGTTAGCCACTTGGCCACTGCATTATCTCATCTTCCGTTTGGGCACGGGCCGAGAATGTGCATTGGTCAGTTTGTGTGTTTCGATGAATTGTTTGAGAATATTTCATACTATGGACGGTTTATGTGCTAGAATTTGATGAAACTAGCCAGAAGCACTTGTATGATTCTCAGAATTAAAGTTATTTTATATTGAAAAATTGAAATGTCATTGAATATTTCTTTATGGTCTGTGGCTGGATTAATAACAGGCAGACGACTAGCAGAGATGGAAATATACACCATGGTGTCAAAGGTCATTATTTATTATTAATTATGAATTAATAGTCTATTATCAGTCGATTATATTAAAATAAAAATAATTATTAAACAATTTTGATAAAAAATTTCCCAAAAGCTTATAAGAAACTTCAAAGTCGAATGCGCCGAAAAAGGTGAGGTTCAGCCGATTCTTATGACCGTCCTGACCCCAGACCGTCCAATGATGCTCAAGTTCAAACGCAGATGAGTTCGTTCGTTACGACGATTAAAATCGGTTAAACACGATAATAATCGATTAATTACGATCTGACGATTTTTTACCAACACCTATACTACAAAATGAGAACAATGAATGATAAATGTGTGGTTAGGAATTATGGAAGTATAATGTTGGGAAGAATTATAATTCTTAATTTGATCCATTTTAAGCAACGAAGAATTTATTTTCACCGGCCGGTTGTTGTTGTTGTTTGAGTTTGAATGTCGTTTAGTCACCTCCAACCAGATTTTTGTTCATGGCTGGGTGGTTGAGGAGTAAGTAGGTTGTTGTTTGTTGGAGGACGCAAGCAGTGGTCGTAGCTTTCTGGTTTGAGTACTTTTTCAGGCAGCTGGCTCCATGCAAATTATCAAACGAACAAAATACTCACCCGACTCGCCTATTAAAGCCCTCATCAGGAACTTCAAAGAAAAAAATTAATTTGGTAAGTTTTGGAAATTTTGAAAAAAATATTCATGATGTATTTTACTAACTTTGGGACTCTATATCAGAATCTTCACTGAATTCTTTAGCGGACGAAACGGCATCAGGCAGTTGCGTTTCTGAACGATTGTTGAACGTATAGCGAGTGAAATTGTTTAATATTTGAAGTTGAAGAAACCTGAGGAGCAGTTCCCAATGACGCCAGACCAGACGCGGTCCAAGCAGCGTAGGTACCATTTCTGTTTGGTCATGAAACATCCGATGATCATCTCATCTCCACTGCGTTGCATCCACGTGTCTTCCGGCTGAATTATGTCCCTGCATCCTACGGCTGTCAGTTCATTCATCGAATGTTTTCAGCTGGAAGAATTCTTTAAAAAGTTGTAAGTTTAATAACTGACCTTCAACTTTTATTAGGAGCATGTTGCTTTTGATGGCCTTATGGACCAAGCTGACGTAAATCAGATCGGAACTGGAGACAAATTCCTGTTTGACAAGGGAATCTTTGTCCCTAGCAAATCCATTGCTACAAATGTTCATGTAATCCTTGTTGAGGTATTTAATCGTGCCCAGGACTCTATCGCACATCACTTCTTCTTCCTCCTCCTCACCTTCCTGCTTCTTCTTCTCGAGTTGATGGAGCAACTGGAGAGTCATTTTGATGTTCTGACCTCTGGGGGCTTCAATGCTGAATGACTTGCCGGCCGATGCACACCTGCTCCTGCTGGATATCTCAGACGCCTCCACGTACTTCACCTCGTTCGTCGCCGACATCTCGCAACCGTCGTCCAGCTGAACAACTGCATTTAATAGGGGTTTGATGGATGTTGAAAGTTTGATAGATGTTGAAAGTTTTGTAGTTTGAATCTACAAAAATTAAATTATTTTAAAAACAAATTTTTAATCTAACCTTTCAGACATGAATACGTTACATTTAAATGCAATTCAAGTCCTGGACCGCAAACTCGTTCAACTACTTTCTGCAACTCTACAATCCTCACTTCACAACTCTTTTTCATACTACATTTTTCCATTATATATGAACTTACGTCTTTGGAACAACCGTAAAATTGTGGATTGTTCCTCTGCGACCCATAGGCTTCCAACTCAGTCTCCGTCAAACATCTTCCAATGTTCATTCGCCCGTATTGAGCTCTCTTAACAACAATTACTTCTCCGTTCTCACAAGTTGGTTTAAATACTTCACCGATGCAAAGCTCTTCATTTTGTTCTGAAGCTTCAGTTCATAAACAAATTATTACGTTTGAATATTTTCATGATTTTGACTGAATTTTTTACCTCACCTGAAATTGTTTCATGTCCAGCAGTCTTTGATGTCAGTTGAACGATTGTTAAAAATATAAGAAGCATTGTTAAACTTATTCTCGAATTCTTGTAAAAATCTCAGTTTTCCAACACTAAACCACTTATAAGAGCTATTATATATATATAATTGTAGTCTCATCGTTCAATACTTGAAAAATAAATTGCTCAGGGACCGTTTAGAATTTTCATAAAACGAATCTACTGTTGATATTGGAAAATTTTGAAAATGATCGTCGCTTGAATAAAAAAATTTTCTATTCAGAAAAATAGTAACTGAAATTGTTGAAATTTACCTTTCAAACAATGGTAGGTAACATTGAGATGCAACTTCAGTCCAGGTACACAAACGCCTTCAGCCATCTTTTCCAACTCGGTTATCCTCACATCACAACTACTTTTCATACTACATTTGTCAATTAGATATGAACTTACATCCTTGTAACAACCGAAAAAGTTTTGATTGTTTCTATGGGAGCCATAGGCTTCCAATGCAGCTTCCGTCAAACATCGTCCAATGTTCATCCGTCCGTAATGAGCTTTCTTGACGACAATCACTTCTCCGCTCTCACAAGTTGGTCTGAAAATTTCGGCAGAACAATATTCCTCGTTTTGTTCCGATGCTTTATTTTAAAAATTAAATGTCTAGGTTAACTATCTTTACATTTTTCTGACTGAACATTTATTATATCTTACCTGAAAAGTCTTCACGTCCAACACATCTTGGTATCAGTTGAATGATAATTACAAGTATGTACAACATCATGAAACTTATTAAATTCTCAATAGTGAAATGAAACCTAAATTTCTCTATTTAGAAACAACTTATTAGCGTCTCTTTGAAGATATAATATATAATACATATATGTAGAACACTTGCCCAGTATGTGAATACTGAACTACTCAGGGGTCGTTTAAAATTTGGAAAAATCGAAACGAAGTTTTGTTTGGAGAGAAATTTGAAATAATTAATTATTTAATTATGCGAGACATAAGCAATTAAAAAGTTTGTTTTTTAGGCAAAATCTGTTTTTTATTTTATGAAAGTAACCTTTCAAGCAAGTGTAAGTTACGTTCAGATGCAACTTGAGGCCAGGGAAGCAGACGTCGTCGTTAAGAGTTTCCAGCTCAATGATTTTCACCTCACAACTGTTTTTCATGGCACATTTTTTATTCAGATAACTTGAAACATCTTTGAAACATCCAAAAAATTTTGGATTTGAATTCTGTGAACCGTAAGCTTCCATGGCTTTCTCTGTTAGACACCTGCCAATATTCATCCGACCATAGTTAGCTCTTCGGATGACGAGGACTTCACTTTGTGGACAAGTTGGATTGAAAAATTCGCCGATGCAGTGCTCCTCATCGCGAAGATCAACTTTGAAAATATTTTAAAAAATCTTTTTTAACTTTTCATATGAATGAATACATGGTATGAAGCTTACCGTTTAAACGATTATTTTCGCAAAAACTTTGCTTTAAAAAGAGACAGATGAAAATAACAAAATTAACCAAATATATTTCGTTCATGTTGAAATAAAAAATTTACGCCAAAAAACATCGAATTATTTAATCGACGCAGATTGTCAAAACATTTTCTTGAAAAATCGCAACTTTAAATAAAAAGTGCGTAAGGGGTCGTTTATAAAATAAATAAATCATTAAATTCCTAAAACTTAACGAAAGGAAGAAAGGATTTCTCATAAAAATAATGAAAATTTTGAAAAATTGTTCAAAAATATTAACAATTAATCAAATCATTGTATCAATCGCCATCTCATGATCAAAGAAGCACCAAAGTTTCCCTGGCGACCTCCTGTTGGTCGAGTACTTGATACCTTTCGTCTTCCTCTTTCAGATGTTGGCTGCCCTCATCCCCATCCTCTCTGATGTTGTTGTATTTGATTTGAGGTTGAAGTTGTTGTTGTTGTTGTTGTTGTTGTAGGGACTGCATGTTTGTGTTGTATTGTTGCAAGACTGGATTCATAAGATCAGGTTGGTGTTGATGGTGGAGACGCATGGTTTGTTGGACGTTGTTGTTGTTGGGTGTCGACTTGTAGTAGTTGGGCAGGTTCTTCCTCTGCTTCATGTTGCACCTGTGTTGTGGGTTGGTAGAAAAACTTAATGATGAAATGAACAAGAAAGATGGATGGGAAAATAGTTTCTTCGACCTTTTCAGGCAGATGATTCCCGCACATATGATCGTCACACAGGCCACCACTCCCATACCGCAGATCGATACGATGACCAGGACTGAAAATCATTCAAACGTCGTTCAAAATCTTACGCCAACTCAATGCAAATTGAACAAATCAACGCTTACGTTGCTGTTTCTTTGAGATGTCAGATTTGCTTTGTGGACCTGCTTTCATTTTGCTTGATGAGGTCTCGCCTTCATTCAAAAAGTGGTTTAAGATCATTGAATTGAAAAATGGTGGGTTTTAAAAATTTCTAACTTGAGTGGGGCAGAGAGTTGGAGCAGTTCCCAATGACGCCAGACCAGACGCGGTCCAAGCAGCGTAGGTACCATTTCTGTTTGGTCATGAAACATCCGATGATCATCTCATCTCCACTGCGTTGCATCCACGTGTCTTCCGGCTGAATTATGTCCCTGCATCCTACGGCTGTCAGTTCAATTTTTTGAGATTAATATTTTTATAACCAGATGAATTGGGCTAACCTTCTATTTTGATCAGAAAAATGTTGTTCTTTGATATCTTTTGAATGAAATTAACATAAATCAGGTCGGAACTGGAGACAAATTCCTGTTTGACAAGGGAATCTTTGTCCCTAGCAAATCCATTGCTACAAATGTTCATGTAATCCTTGTTGAGGTATTTAATCGTGCCCAGGACTCTATCGCACATCACTTCTTCTTCCTCCTCCTCACCCTCCTGCTTCTTCTTCTCGAGTTGATGGAGCAACTGGAGAGTCATTTTGATGTTCTGACCTCTGGGGGCTTCTATGCTGAATGACTTGCCGGCCGATGCACACCTGCTCCTGCTGGATATCTCAGACGCCTCCACGTACTTCACCTCGTTCGACGCCGACATCTCGCAATCGTCGTCCAGCTGAACAACTGCATTTAATGGGGGTTTTATATTTTAAAAATGTGTATTAAACTTTAAATAAATTAGAAATATCAACTCTTCCAAGTAACGTTTCGATAAAAAATGTTAATTTTGATCGAACCTTTGAGACACGAATAAGTAACATTGAGATGCATGTTCAGGCCAGGTCCGCAGACCCCTTCAAATTTTTTTTGCAACTCGGCTACTGTCACGTCGTAGTTACTTTTCATGCTACATTTTTCAGCTACATACGAGTGCACATCTTTGAAACAACCGAAAAATTTCGGGTTGTTCCTGTTTGATCCATAAGCTTCCAACTCAGCCTCCGTTAAACACCTTCCAATGTTCATCCGTCCATAATGGGCTTTCCTAATGAAGATCACTTCTCCTCTCTCACAGTGCGGTTTAAAAATTTCGCCGATGCAGTATTCTCCATTCAGCCCTAACACTTCATTTTAAAATCAGAGTTTAATTTCAGTCAATTTATGTTCAGTTCTTTTGGAATAATTTTTCTAATTTTTACCTGCAATATCTTCTACCAAGACAAGTGAAATGATTGCTATTATAAACACGAAAAACATTTCCACTCCGATCTGATTTTGTAAAATTGTTGATAACTCAAAGGAATTAAAACACTTACGTGAGAATTTTCGCACTGAAACATCACATCTAAGCTTTAAAACATGCACGCAAAGGGGTCGTCTAACAATTTGAAAAACTTTTGTTCAAAAAACGCCCCTGCTTTTATGTTGTTATTCTTTGGATGAATTTGCTAATTTGTGAAGAAGTTTTTTTTATATTTTATTTCAAAGTTAGTCCATCGAGCGTTTCTCTTGTACATCTTATATACAAATTGGTTTGAATAATAAGATTTTGATTGTTATTTATGACAAAACGTTTCAACACATTAGAGATAATTCTTAAAAAGCTCTTACTTTTCAAACAAGAGTATGTTATGTTCAAATGAAGTTTCAATCCAGGGCCACAAACACCTTCAGATAAATTTTCCAACTCGGTTATTTTCACATCGCAACCATTTCTCATGGAACATTCTCTGGCGAAGAATTCTCGGACATCTTTGTAGCAACCAAAAAAGTTTGGACTGTCCCTAATAGATCCGTAGGCGTTCAGTTCAGTTTCAGTCAGACACCTACCCACATTCATCCTGCCGTAGTGAGCCTTCTGGATCAACAAAACCTCTCCAGGGCCGCATGTCGGTCTGAAAAACTCCTTGTTGCAGTATTCCTCATTCCGGGTTTGTACTTGTTTTAAAAATTTATTTTTTAAAATAATATTTTAAAGTTTAAATATTTAAGTTTGTAATATTTGGGAAAACAGTTTTTGGATCTACCTGAAGCGGCATGCTTGCCATGCAAACACCCAAGCAACACTGCTGACATCAAAATCAACGCATTCATGATTTTAATTAATTTTTTTCAATATCAACACGTATTTTTAAAGAAATTTTTTGGTACAAATTCGAGCACTGATACGTGTAGAAAATGTAAAAGTATAAAATATCGTACCGATCAATTTTCCCATTATAAAAAGAATTAAGTCAGGGGTCGTCTCAAATTTTGAAAAAAAAAATTCTAGATTAGGTTGATAATAATTCACAAATCCATTCATTCATTCTCGAGAACAAAGTATTTATTTTCATCAGGGGCGCTATTATTTCCATTTGTAGTTGTAGCTGCAGTAGTAACTTCAACCAAATTGTGGTCGAGGTTGACGAGTGGCTGCTCGTTGAGATAGTAAGCAGGTTGTTGTGGTTTGTTGTATAAATTTGAAGTTGTCGTTGGAAGTTTCTTGATTGTATATTTTCTAATACAGACAGCTCCGATGCAAATTATTAAGAAGCACAACACTATACCAAACCCGCTTATTAGGACCATCAACAAGACTGTAAATTAAATAAAAAAAAAGATTTTTTTTTATTATATTTATTTTATCATTATTATAATATAATATAATTATAATAATACAATGATAACTTTATAAAATTTGGAAAAAAACTATTCAACTTACTCTCTTGTTCATTATTTGCGGATCTATCAACTGCTAGTTCTTGTGCATTTCTTAACTTGTTCACATCTGACATGTTTAACATTTTACGATTTCATTATTAAAGGAAGCATGGCTGCTGTTTACTTACATTTGTATATTAAAATAGGATTCTGCGATTGTTAGAGTCTGGTGTTTTGAAGAATGAACATAAAAAATGTAAAAAAAAGGTTATTAGGATTTTGTGTATTTTCTTACTGTATATGGAGCAGTTTCCAATGACGCCAGACCAGACGCGGTCCAAGCAGAGTAGGTACCATTTCTGTTTGGTCATGAAACATCCGATGATCATCTCATCTCCATTGCGTTGCATCCAAGTGTCTTCCGGCTGAATTATGTCCCTACATCCATCAGCTTTTGTGGGGATTTGGGAACATTTTTTAAGTTCGTTAATTTTTGTAGTGAAATCTGTTTTGAGAACTGGAAAAAATTGTAGGTTTGTTTATTTTTTGTTTTGTAATGTGTTTAAGAATTGGATAAAACAGTTTTTTTTAGTTTGGTTAAATGTTTGAAAAATTTTATTCCTTGTAAAAAAGATTAACCTTGGATTTTTATCAAATCAAGTTCGGCGTGACTGGATGAGAGCTCTGGTGATTTCGATTGGGATGTGGTAAGTTCGAGAATTGCATGGTAGGAATCAGTGAGAGTTACTTCATCAGGGTCGTTGTAGAATCTATCTCGACAGATTGATGTCACTTCTTTAGTTTTCAGGTTTTTGATTTTTCCCAACACATTTCTACAATTTTCAGCTTTCGAAACTTGGAGATTATTAAGTTCTGAAGGTTGTTTCAAACCTGAATTAATTTTAGACTGTGTGATGACAATTTTTTGTCCGTTCAAAGCCTCAATTATCCACGGTCTTGACGAAGTTCCGCAAACTTTACTCTGAAAATGAACAAGATTCTTATTTTGAGTGTCACCAGTTACAACTAAGTAACTTGGCTCTTGCTTTGCTGTGACATAACACGTTGGGTTGCTGCTATCCGCAACTTAATGAGAAAAATTGTTAAAAAATTAAATTATATTTGGAAAATCTTTTATAAATTTAAATTAAAAAACACAGTTTACCTTCCAAACATTCATAATTTACTTCCAAGTAATTATTAAGCCCTGGAGAACAGCCAGTCGTCAATTTTATTTCAGAAATCTTCAACCTGCAATTATCTTTCAGTAAACACTGCTCTCTAAGTAAGGTGGATGCATCCCAATGGCATCCCAGATATTTGGGATCGCTCCCTAACCTTCCGAATGCTTCTATTTCTTCTTTTGTAATGCATTTATTTATTTTCATTCGTCCGTAGGTAGCGTTCCTGATGAATATTTTCTGTCCGTTCGAGCAGTGAGCTAAGAACTCGTCAAACTGGCACACCTCCTCAGTTACGACTTTTGGAGATAAAAAATTTATTGTTAACATTTTGTTCTATTATATCTCAAGTAAAAAACTTTGAAATTTTTAAAATGAATGATAAAATATTGAAATGAGAGGAACGAATTTAAATCTTAACTTGTCGATTTGGCCTGTGACAACAACGTTGGTAGTGCAAATGTGAGACATAATGTTAGCAGAGTTAAGAGAAAGATCATTTTCAAATGTTAAAATTCGTAAAATTGTTTGAAGAAATAGATAAAATGTCTACAAATTCAAATAAAAATTGCTGCAAACATGTATGTATTTAAAGGCAAATAAAGGAATGTGCATAAGGGCAGATAGATGATATTCAAGGGGCCGTTTACAAAAGTAGAAAATTTATTTGAAGCTTCTTCTAAACAAACAAAACAAATGTTTCAATAAAATTCTTAAGAATGTGACACAAATTTTTTGACACTTAATTAATAACGTATCTTTCAATAAAAAATTAAATTAATTTTTAATAATTTCATCTGGGAACAAAATCTCCAGACGTTCATCAAAATGTGAATAGACGTTTCGAGACTTGATAGCGATCTCAAATTCTTAAACGATGAACATCATTCGGAGGTGCAAGCTTCGTTGGAGAACGAGTGAACCACCTCAGCTCCCGGTTCGGCGTTACCATTTTCCAAACTGCTCTCTGTCTCGTGTTCCTTTATCATATTATCCGTCGAATACAAACCGACCGATCTCGAATCGATATTCGTGGAACCGTGTGCTGCCTTGGAGCGAGAATGCTGATGGCTGAACTGCATTCGTTGTGGGTGATGATAAGGAAGAAAGTAGGCGCCATGATGGTGAGGAAGAGGATGATGATGGTGATGTGATGGCGAGAATGGCAGACTCTGTAGTGGGTAGTTTACTACAGGTGGGGTTCCTTCAAAGTGTTCCGGATAAAAATTGATATTTTGAAGCATCGGTTTTTGGAAGCGATTTGCTTGAATGGTCATAAAATTGAAATGATTTGGTCCTGGAATGGGACTGAGTCCGTACGATTCAACGTTGTTCATACTAATTTGCTTGTGAGTTTTCGATGGGGTGCTGTGCTTTCGAGGGTTTTGAAGGGTCTTGGAGAAAAATTCCGGTTGAGGATGATGGTAGCCAGTTGGAGGGATCGGTGAATCTTGGTAGGTGAAGTTTATAGGAGACAACGGGTGGGAGTAAGTTTGAGGATGGGCATGAAGAGGAGGATCGGGATGTGGGTGCTGATGTTGGGGTGGATGCTGGTGTGGATGTTGGTGTGGATGCTGATGTGGATGCTGGTGCCCCTTCTGTAGCGTCACACAGCCACAGTCATGACGAACCACACCTGAATATTGTGAGCAGTCACCCAGTGGCTCCAACAAATCATTCAACGACTTCGGTTTCGGAAGAGGATTTGTTAAATTTACTTCCAACGGCTGCGAGTTTATATTTTTTACGAGAAAGTTTGTCGATTGATATTGCGCTTGTGTGGCAGTTCGCTGAACTGGCTCGACAGGATCAACTTGTGTCGGTATAGGAGGTCGTTCAATCTCGCTGGGATCCAGTTCCCGATCTTCGAAAATCCTGGGAGGATGTTGGAAACAGAACTCGCCGTAGGAATCATAAATTTCATCTGCTGCCTCTTTGGCCTGACTCTCTCGGGAACGTTGGAGATGTTTTCTGGTCGTGATGCAAAAAAAATGTTACAAAAAATTAGAAGAAACCATTTTTGTTACGAATTAATTTTTTTTATATAAATGTGGATCATGTTCTAATTATTTGAAATCAGATTTGTTGAATCATTCAGGTCCATTATTCAAAATTATTATTATAATTAATTACGATTATTATTATTATTTATACGATTTATTAATACTACAAAAATAATTACAAATTCTAATCTAAAAATAGCGCTAGAAACCTTTTAATGTAGTTGAACATGACACAGCAGAGTGCCAGGACGACGATGATGATGACGCTGATGACGATGCAAGTTGTCATAACTGTTAGCATGACAGTATTTAACACATATATAATTTAATATATATATATATATATATATATATATATATATATATATATATTAACCGAAAATCATTTATATAATTATATATACACATTAATTAAATTTATTTGTAAAAAAAAATAAAAATATAGTTTATTTCATTTTTTAGATTGATTAATTATTTGTAACCCTGACTGTGCCGTGCTGATGAAACCCTTTCTGTAAATTGGATTTTAAAAAACTATAAATGAGTGAATTGATAAATGAATGATGAATGAATGAAACAAAAAATGGATGAATAAATGAATGAACGAAAGAATGAATGAATAAATAATGTGTATACTGCATACAAGTGTGTACATGTGTTTGTATGTGTGTGTCTAAATTTTTGCATCCTATTACCTTCTCTATTCGTGCAGTTGCCAAAAGAACCAATCCAGACTCCACTTTTTTCGTCACACTCCAACAACCACCCTCTCAAATTTCTTTCCATCAAATGTTCGAACTTCATCTGACCATTTGCATACAGAATGGTGTTGTTATCGTAAAGGTCGCTAGAACACGAAATGATGACTTTGCTTTTTTGCTTGTCTATGGCGTTAACAGTGCCAAGTTTCGGTGGTCTCAGGTCTAGGCAGCCTAGGACTAATTTAAAAAAAAAAAAAATTTTTTTATTGCATCAACTAACGAAATGAACTGTAGAATCAAACCGTTGAACTCGATCAACTGGAATTCGGGAATTCCATCATCTGCAATGATAATTTTTATACCATTTGTGGTTCGATCGAATAGCTTCACAGTCCTGCTGGCTACGTCAAAATCATTCTTGTCATTCTTAAATTCGTCAACTATTTGTAGTTTTAAATGTTTTGAATTTCTCAAATCCTCATAGTTCCAGAGTTTCGCCTTCAAATGAAGCAACGTGTCGTTTGGGAGCTTTAAATCGATCGTGGACGACTCTCTGATACAGTCCAGGTCGAAGCTGTCGTACAGCTTTGTTAAGTTGATTAGTGTTCTTCGCTCTGAGGAGAGATCTAGAACTCTATCACACGATGTCAAGGGTAATTCTGAAAAGTGGTTGGGTGTCGGTTGGTTTGCTTGAAATTTGTGTGTGCGTGTGTTCGTGCGTGTGTGTTTGTGTGTGTGGATGTGTTGATATTTAAAGGAAAATAAATGTTTTTAAAACGTTTTACAATGAAGTAGAATTAATTATCGTTCTCAGACGATGTTTTATCAAATAATTTTTAAAAATTCCGACAGAAATTAAAAAAACTGTACATCTGACATACAAAACTCAATCCAAAACAAACATGGACAAGCTAGAAATACAACATTTCAATCCTCTAAATCCTAAATATAGTTTATATAAAACCTACCGAAAAAAAAATATAGAAACACGCACACACATACGCAGCCTCCAAATCCTTACCCTTCACGCAATCATACTCGAGCTCTAGGTACTCGTCAATTTTGTCGTCACAATTGGAAGTCAAATTTGCCAGCATCTGTCTGCCCACAACCATCTGCTCGTATCTACTAGTAGATACGTGTTTGTATAACTTATCCAAGATGTCTGTGGCACAGACGTCTGGAGGTCGGATTCTTGTTGGAAAATTTTGTGTGGAACTCTCGAAGCACTGACTAGTCTTAGTAATGAGACCTGGAATGAGTAAATTTTAAAAAATAAAGGTGTGTGTGTGTGTGCGTGTGTGTGTGTGTGTGTGCGTGCGTTTGTATTCAAGAAATCAAAAAAATTTCTGACCCAGGTTGGCTTTTTGTAGCAGTAGTATGTTGTCGTTGTTGTCACCGCATGTCGGTAATAATCTGTCGCCGCTACAAATATCCCCTTTGAAAAGATCTGGGAGTTTATTTTTTTAAATTTACAATTCAGTAAATTTTTATTTGAAAATATTATCGTTTTGATGATGGAAGTAAACACATCAGTAGTTCTAGTCTTTAGTATATAACTATTTGCGAGCAATAAAAATGATGTATGTTAAATAATATTCTGTAGATGTGTTTGTGTGTGTGTTTGTGTGTGTGTGTTTGTGTTTGTGTGTGTGTGTGTGTGTGTTTCTAACCGTTACCAGCTTCTGTGACATTAACAGTGACACTAAATGACATCAATAATAATAGCATCAACATCATGACAGCAGCACAGATAGCATTGTTTCTAAATTTTATAGTACATTTTTTATACCTAGGTAAATTTTATTTTCATACTGTTTTTAATACGTGTAAATTTACACGCTAATATAAGGAAGTTAATACACACACACACACCACACGCGCACACACACGCACACACACACACAGACGTAATATAACATGAAATAGTTACATATACAAATGTTATCAGTTAAGTTAATTGTTCAATTAGTTGGTCCCTATAAGCTATAGAGAGGTATTAGAATAAGCTCTGGCTAGCTTCATTACAACCAATCGAAAACTAATGATGATGGTGGTGACGATGTTGAGGTTGATGATGATGAAGATGAAGACGAATAATACTAATAATAAAAATAATAGAGAGATAGAGAAAGAAAGGGTGAGGTAGAAAAGAAAAATGTGAAATACAAACCGAAATAGAGAGATGAAGACATAGAGAGAGAAGGAGCGAAACAAATAGAGATGGAGAGAAAGAAAGAAAGAGTAAGAGAGTGAGAAAGAGAGAGAGAAAGCAGGTACACTAATGTGCTAATTAGAAAAACTTATAAAAATTTGCCATAGGGTAATTAATTTGAGAGGTTATATTTTGCCTCTTACAATAGGAAATAACTAATTATGAATGATTTGTTAATGAGGTGGCCCTTTAGGTACTGATAGTGATATCATAATAATAATAATAATTATTATTATTATTATTATTATTTATTCTTGTCTATTTTTTATTATGTGTCATATTTCGAGTCTAAAAAAAAATTTCAAAAATAAAAATTAATCTTCAGAGGGCGATGGAGTTGTTGAATTGCAGAGCCAGGCGAGCCATGAAAATGATGAAGAACTGGGAGCTAACAACCATTCACTTGCTAATTTATTTAAAAATATATAAAATCCAATATTATTTCAGATAATCTAATAATTTTGATGGTCCTAATAAACAGAGTTAATGGTTAACTGAGTTGGATTATGAACAAGTATTCCATCAAAAATCCCAACACCAACTACTACACTAGCAACTAGCCAAACAACCATTCAGCAACGACAACATAGTTGAGACTACTAAAGCTACTACCACAGCCCCTAATGACAACAACACAGTTTATAAGAACAAACATTTTTTGTTGAAAATAAATAATAGTTATGTTGAGTTTATCAAAAACATGTTTGATTCTTGCAGTCATGTGTAGGATGAGATTGAAAAAAATTTGATTTTTTAAATTTTAGATGATCCCCGAACGAGTGCCATATAAAATTGACTGTTTACCATTTTTCGATTTGATGTTTTGCAAGCGTTTACTATTGCATGTCTTTTATAAAAACTAGAACCGCAGCAAAATTTCTTTCAATTTATTGGGTGGAAACCACATAACTAGAATAATTAAAGTTTAAACGATGAACAGATATTTGCTGATAGCTTTTCAGATGGTTGTCAATGTCTGGCAGCTGGACAATAATGTTTCATGTAATAAAGTACAAACTCGGAATGAGGAATACTGCAACAAGGAGTTTTTTAGGCCAACATGCGGCCCTGGTGAGGTTTTATTGATTCAGAAGGCTCAATACGGCAGAATGAATGTGGGTAGGTGTCTGACCGAAACTGAACTGGATGCCTACGGATCAAATAAGAACAATCCCAAATTTTTCGGGTGTTACAAAGATGTTAAAGAGCTCATGAATAAGGAATGTTCAATGAAAAATAGTTGTGATGTGAGAATTAGCGAATTAGAAAATTTAGCTGAAGGTGTTTGTGGCCCTGGACTAAAACTTCATTTGAACATCGCATACTCCTGCTTGAAAAGTAGGAATTTTTTCATAATAGCAAAATTTTTTTAACATTTCGATGTTGCTTGTATTGAAATTGTGTCTAGTATATGAGTTATATGTAAAAAAATATATAGTTTGAAATGCCAAATGTTACAACGATCAAATAACAATTAAATAAAAAAAGTGGATTTCCAGACCAAGAATTCGATTGAAAAGCTCTTTTCAAAAAATTAAACTGACTGCAAACAAGTTTCTATAATTTGTAGACGATCCCTGAGTGCTTAGATATTTGTATAACTTGGGAGGTAAAACGATGTTCAAAAGTGAAAATTCTTATGTAGGTGATTTTATATTTTTAATAAAGTTCTGTGTGGAACGAGTGGAACTAAAAAATGATTTTGGCCTTGATAATCATCGTTCGAGTAATTGTGGCAAAAGATATCGCAGGTTAAATTTCAAAAATTATACCTAGAAATCTAAAAAGTCATGTGATTTATGTTAAATTCTGATTTTGAAATGAAGCATCCGAACGAAATGAAGAACATTGCATCGGCGAAATTTTTAAACCACACTGTGAGAGCGGAGAAGTGATGTTCATTAGGAAAGCTCATTACGGACGGATGAACATTGGAAGATGTTTAACGGAGGCTGAGTTGGAAGCTTATGGAATAAAAAATAACCCGAAATTTTTTGGTTGTTTCAAAGATGTGAGCTTCCCTCTGGGAGAAAAATGTAACATGAAAAGTGGTTGTGACATAAAAATAACAGAGTTGGAAAAGATAGTGGGGGACGTCTGTGGGCCCGGACTGAAGTTGCATCTGAACGTTACGTATTCGTGTTTGAAAGGTTGGATCCGTCTATTCTGATAGTTCAGAAATTGAAAAATTTGTCAATTTATTAATATTAAATGTTACATGATGATGTTCATATGACAATTTTTTAATATAAAAACTCTCTTTAAATGCAGTTGTTCAGCTGGACGACGGTTGCGAGATGTCGGCGACGAACGAGGTGAAGTACGTGGAGGCGTCTGAGATATCCAGCAGGAGCAGGTGTGCATCGGCCGGCAAGTCATTCAGCATTGAAGCCCCCAGAGGTCAGAACATCAAAATGACTCTCCAGTTGCTCCATCAACTCGAGAAGAAGAAGCAGGAGGGTGAGGAGGAGGAAGAAGAAGTGATGTGCGATAGAGTCCTGGGCACGATTAAATACCTCAACAAGGATTACATGAACATTTGTAGCAATGGATTTGCTAGGGACAAAGATTCCCTTGTCAAACAGGAATTTGTCTCCAGTTCCGATCTGATTTACGTCAGCTTGGTCCATAAGGCCATCAAAAGCAACATGCTCCTAATAAAAGTTGAAGGTCAGTTATTAAACTTGCAACTTTTTAAAGAATTCTTCCAGCTGAAAACATTCGATGAATGAACTGACAGCCGTAGGATGCAGGGACATAATTCAGCCGGAAGACACGTGGATGCAACGCAGTGGAGATGAGATGATCATCGGATGTTTCATGACCAAACAGAAATGGTACCTACGCTGCTTGGACCGCGTCTGGTCTGGCGTCATTGGGAACTGCTCCTCAGGTTTCTTCAACTTCAAATATTAAACAATTTCACTCGCTATACGTTCAACAATCGTTCAGAAACGCAACTGCCTGATGCCGTTTCGTCCGCTAAAGAATTCAGTGAAGATTCTGATATAGAGTCCCAAAGTTAGTAAAATACATCATGAATATTTTTTTCAAAATTTCAAAACTTTACAAAATTATGTTTTTTCTTTGAAGTTCTGATGATGGTCTTAATAAGCGGAGTCGGTGTAGTATTTTGTTCGTTGATAATTTGCATTGGAGCAGTCTGCATGAGGAAGTACTCAACCAAGAAGCCACCGACAGCTGCTGGCGTGTACAACAAACAACAACCTACTTACTACCTCAACGACCAGCCACTGAACAACAGCGAAAATCAGGTTGAAGTTACCACATCAGCCACAAATGAAAACCACAACGCAGCTGACGAGAACAAATATTTTATTCTTGAAAATGAACAAATAGTGTCATAAATTTGCAATACACATTGATTCCACCACAAATCAATCATAATTCTGATTACTTATTTTGTAGCTGGTCCCCGACCTTATTACAAGCTCTGTTGTGCTATGCCGCCAATAAATGTAACAATTTTTATTTAACTGAACTGTTTGTTATGTGGATGCATATTTTGTGAAACATTCAATAAAATCTTAAAATTTGTCGTTAGAATGTTTTGTTTGAGATATGTTCATCGTTTGGTTCTGAGTTTTGTGATCACTGCATTCGTACGCGCAAGTTTTACTTCAACTTCGAACATTGAACAAGGTAAAAAAATTTATTCCATGAAATCTTCATTAAATTTTCAAATATTTATGCATGAAATATGAAAATTTCATTAAACATTCGAAACACAAACCTAGATAGCGAACAAAATGAAGAACATTGTAATGGCGAACTGTTCGCTCCAACTTGCCAACACGGAGAGGTTGTAGTAATCAAGAAAGCCTTGTACGGCAGGATGAACATTGGAAAATGTTTAACCGAATCTGAGTTAGAAGCCTACGGCTCTCAAAAAACTAATCCCAAATTTTACGGATGTAAGAAAGATGTGACAGCGTTTTTATCTGAAGTATGTTCCATGAAGAACAGATGTGACCTGAGGATTACCGATTTGGATAAGTTCGCCAATGGTCTATGTCATCCTGGGTTGAGACTGCATCTGAATGTTGCTTATTCCTGTTTGAAAAGTTAGTCTGATTCATTTCTTAAAATGATGAATAAATCAAAAATTTCTCGTTAGAAATTACAACTTATCAAATTGTAGATGGTCCCTGAGTTGTTTGATTATAAATACTAAGACTTGTAATTGGAAAAAAAATTACATAAAGTGCCTAGCATTCAGTCATTAAATAAAGCTAAAATTTAAAAAATCACTGTAAAAAGATTTAAGCTGAAATGTTACTGATATATCTGATCGTCGTTCAACTGATCTCAAAAAGCTTTGGACTCCAAGATGAGTCAGGTAAGAATTAAAAACAAGTAGATTAGAGAAAATTATAAAATAGAATGATTCAACTTTTAATAGAATTTAAAGCCTCAGAACGAAGTGAAGAATATTGTAACGGCGAATTTTTTAGACCGGTTTGTGAGAACGGAGAAGTGATCTTCATTAAGAAAGCTCATTATGGACGGATGAACATTGGAAGATGTTTGTCGGAAGCTGGATTAGAAGTCTTTGGCTCGCAAAGGAACAACCCGAAATTTTTCGGCTGCTACAAGGATGTAAGTTTATATTTAGACGAAAAGTGTAGTCTAAAAAATAGTTGTGACGTGAGAATAAAAGAATTAGATAAAATAGTTGAAGGAATTTGTGGACCAGGACTTGAATTGCATCTTAAGATAAGGTACTCATGTCTGAAAGGTTTGGCCTAATTGCTTGTTTTTATTTGTTTATAAAAATTAAACTTTCAACTAATTGCGTTGTGATAACAAAAATTTTGAATAACCAACAACAAAAACTTCAGTTGTTCAGCTGGACGACGGTTGCGAGATGTCGGCGTCGAACGAGGTGAAGTACGTGGAGGCGTCTGAGATATCCAGCAGGAGCAGGTGTGCATCGGCCGGCAAGTCATTCAGCATTGAAGCTCCCAGAGGTCAGAACATCAAAATGACTCTTCAGTTGCTCCATCAACTCGAGAAGAAGAAGCAGGAGGGTGAGGAGGAGGAAGTGATGTGTGATAGAGTCCTGGGCACGATTAAATACCTCAACAAGGATTACATGAACATTTGTAGCAATGGATTTGCTAGGGACAAAGATTCCCTTGTCAAACAGGAATTTGTCTCCAGTTCCGACCTGATTTATGTTAATTTCATTCAAAAGATATCAAAGAACAACATGTTTTTAATCAAAATAGAAGGTTAGCCCCAATTCATCTGGTTATTAAAATATTAATCTCAAAAATTGAACTGACAGCCGTAGGATGCAGGGACATAATTCAGCCGGAAGACACGTGGATGCAACGCAGTGGAGATGAGATGATCATCGGATGTTTCATGACCAAACAGAAATGGTACCTACGCTGCTTGGACCGCGTCTGGTCTGGCGTCATTGGGAACTGCTCCAACTCTCTGCCCCACTCAAGTTAGAAATTTTTAAAACCCACCATTTTTCAATTCAATGATCTTAAATCATTTTTTGAATGAAGGCGAGACCTCATCAAGCAAAATGAAAGCAGGTCCACAAAGCAAATCTGACATCTCAAAGAAACAGCAACGTAAGCGTTGATTTGTTCAATTTGCATTGAGTTGGCGTAAGATTTTGAACGACGTTTGAATGATTTTCAGTCCTGGTCATCGTATCGATCTGCGGTATGGGAGTGGTGGCCTGTGTGACGATCATATGTGCGGGAATCATCTGCCTGAAAAGGTCGAAGAAACTATTTTCCCATCCATCTTTCTTGTTCATTTCATCATTAAGTTTTTCTACCAACCCACAACACAGGTGCAACATGAAGCAGAGGAAGAACCTGCCCAACTACTACAACTCGACACCCAACAACATCAACGTCCAACAAACCATGCGTCTCCACCATCAACACCAACCTGATCTTATGAATCCAGTCGTGCAACAATACAACACAAACATGCAGTCCCTACAACAACAACAACAACAACAACAACTTCAACTCAAATACAACAACATCGGGGAGGATGGGGATGAGGGCAGCCAACATCTGAAAGAGGAAGACGAAAGGTATCAAGTACTCGACCAACAGGAGGTCGCCAGGGAAACTTTGGTGCTTCTTTGATCAGGAATTGAAATGATATTTTTAAATTATGTAAACCTATATTGGATTTGTCTGTCAGTTAAATTTTTTAAATGCTTTCATGCCAACTTCTAGTCTCAAATCGATTTTAGTTATTTGTGGACGATCCCTCGTTTGATTTCATCTGAAGTGGTTGCCTGGCTTCTGCATAAACTGTTTAAAATAAAATCTTCGCTGTTCATTAGAGACTGTTTGATGTAAACGATTCATCGCTTAATTAGAATTAATTCAAAGTTATTAATTAATTAATTAGTTTAATTAGTTAATTAATTAAATAACGTTTCATTAGAATTGAAATGAATTTTATTTTTAACGTTAATCTGTTACTTCTTTTTTGTGCCCAAGCATTTTGCGAAGATGGGCGATTAAATGGTTGGTTGAATTTGAAATAATAAAATGATTTTATTGAATGATTTGATTGATCAAAATTACAAATGAAAAAATATTCAAAAGTTGATATACTCGAAGAAGAACATTGCAGTAACGAATTTTTTCATCCAACCTGTCCACAAAATGAAGTTGTTTTCATTAAAACTGCTCACTATGGTCGGATGAACATTGGTAGATGTCTGACGGAGAAAGAAATTCACACTTACGGGTCCCAAAGTTCGAATCCCAAATTTTTTGGTTGTTTCAAAGATGTTTCTAGTTATCTGAACGAGAAATGTGCGATGAAAAAGAGCTGTGATGTGAGGATCGGCGAGCTGGAAACGCTTTTTGAAGACGTCTGCCTTCCCGGTTTGAAACTGCATCTCAACGTTACCTACTACTGTTTGAAAGGTGAATTTTAAATATTTCTTTCAGTATTTTATAACTTAGAATTTATTTGTTTGGTCAACGCAAAAAATGTTTTTCAAAATATTTTCAGAGAAATAGTAGATTTTGTTTCGTAACACTCTAAACGGTCCCTGAATTATTTATTTCTTAAATTTTGAACAATGAGTCTACAGCTATATATAAGTTGGCTCGTACAAATGGGTTTTTATTGAAATACTAAAATTCTTACATGCATTTGAGAATAAGTTTGGCAATGCTTTCAATACTTTTAATAACCCTTCAACTCATATCAAAATCTGCCGGAGATGAAGTTATTTCAGGTAAGGTAGAACAATTCAGTCAAAAAATGTTAAGATAGTTAACTTTAATTTTTAATTTGTGAAATAAAGCATCCGAACAAAATGAAGAACATTGTGCTGATGAATTTTTCAGACCGCACTGTGAGAGCGGAGAAGTGATCTTCATTAAGAAAGCTCACTATGGACGGATGAACATTGGAAGGTGTTTAACGGAGGCTGAGTTGGAGGCCTATGGATCGCAGAGAAGCAATTCAAAATTTTTTGGTTGTTTCAAAGATGTAAGCTCAAATTTAGAAAAAAGGTGTAACATGAAAAATAGTTGTGATGTGAGAATAGCAGAGTTGCAGAAAGTAGTTGAACGAGTTTGCGTTCCAGGACTTGAATTGCATTTGAATGTAACGTATTCATGTCTGAAAGGTTAGATTAAAAATTTGTTCTAAAAAATATTTTTGATGAAAGATTCAGACTTCAAAAACTTTCAACATCCATCAAACCCCCATTAAATGCAGTTGTTCAGCTGGACGACGGTTGCGAGATGTCGGCGACGAACGAGGTGAAGTACGTGGAGGCGTCTGAGATATCCAGCAGGAGCAGGTGTGCATCGGCCGGCAAGTCATTCAGCATTGAAGCTCCCAGAGGTCAGAACATCAAAATGACTCTCCAGTTGCTCCATCAACTCGAGAAGAAGAAGCAGGAAGGTGAGGAGGAGGAAGAAGAAGTGATGTGTGATAGAGTCCTGGGCACGATTAAATACCTCAACAAGGATTACATGAACATTTGTAGCAATGGATTTGCTAGGGACAAAGATTCCCTTGTCAAACAGGAATTTGTCTCCAGTTCCGATCTGATTTACGTCAGCTTGGTCCATAAGGCCATCAAAAGCAACATGCTCCTAATAAAAGTTGAAGGTCAGTTATTAAACTTGCAACTTTTTAAAGAATTCTTCCAGCTGAAAACATTCGATGAATGAACTGACAGCCGTAGGATGCAGGGACATAATTCAGCCGGAAGACACGTGGATGCAACGCAGTGGAGATGAGATGATCATCGGATGTTTCATGACCAAACAGAAATGGTACCTACGCTGCTTGGACCGCGTCTGGTCTGGCGTCATTGGAAACTGCTCCAACTCTTATATATTTTCAAGTTTGATAATTCGAACATAAAAATTTTTTTTATCAATTAAAAAAAAATTCGAATATATATATTCTATAGGTGAAACAAAATGGGATAAATTAAAACCTTCCTCTCAAAACCAAACAGATATTTTTAAGAAACAACCAAGTAAGAGTCGTAAACTCAAATTTATTCGAATCAAATTACTTTCTCAAGTTCATTTCCTACTGCTACGTTTTTCTTCCTAGTGCTGGTAATTGTCTTCATCTGTGGACTGGGATTTGTGGCTTGCGCGACTATTTTTTGCCTTGGAATCATATGTTTGAGAAGGTTTGAAAATCACCTGTACCTCCGTTTTTATTAGTTTTTTAAATTTCAATTTAATTAATTACTAAATAAATTAATCATCCAATTAATAAATTAATAAATTAATTAATTAAAATGGAATACAGATGTAGCGCAAGGCAACACAAAAATCTCCCAAACTACTACAACAACCCAGCTCCTATAGCCAACATCCAGCCAGCCATGCTCTTCCAACAGCAGCAGCAACAGTTGCAGCAACCTAACTTTACCAATTTCAACGACAGTATCACTCATGAAGATGATGAAACTACGAAGGATGAAGGGAGGTATCAGGTTTTGGACCAGGAAGAGGTTGCTAAAGAGACACTGGCTCTTGTTTGAGTGACACATAATATTTCCGTCTCGTTTCTCTCAATCTTTTAGTCATTTTTTCATTTGTTTCAAATTAATTCAACAAACATACATGAGTTTCTAACTTTTTTTTATTACTTTCATGTAGTTTTTATGTCTGAGTTGGATTTTTTTCATAAAGAATAATTAAAAAAAGAAAGAAAAATATATGAATATCTAGTATATTATGTGTTGTTCTCGTTTTTGAAAAAACCCCTGTCTGAAACACATTTATATGAAATATTTGTTGTAAATTATAACCCATTTCATTTGCTTGTTCGGTTTAATGAGCGATTTTTTGATAATCAATTTGCTCGATACGGCTTTAAATAATTAAAATAAGTAGACTATGTCGTGCAGAATATTTGTAAAGATTCTCATTTCAGTAAGACTCATCCATTTGACATCAGGTTTCGTTACCTTGTTTTATTGCTAGTAAATTCTATTAAATCTTTTTACTTCCAAAACTGAAAAATGGCAAAACTATCATAAATCACTAACTTCTAGAAAAATTTCAATCTAATCTGAGCAAACTTTTCGTAGCTTGTTTATTACTTAATTTTTCTTCCTTAACAGACAATAAATAATATAATTGCATTCATTATATAATAATATAATATGATAAAAACAATTTTAACGGTAACAATAACATTCAAAAATTGAAAAATAGCTGAAGAATATTGCAACTCGGAATCCTTTAAACCTCGCTGCCAGCCAAACGAAATAATTCAAATCCAGGAATCCATTTACGGACGTCGAAATGTCGGTAGATGCATAAAACAAGAAGGGAATTTGATCGAAAGTTTGCTAGAGAATTCTGGTTTCATTGGATGCTACACGGACGTAGGCTACCTCATTGAACCTTTGTGCTCTGGAAGGGTTGAATGTGACGTATTGGTGGCTACTGTCGACGCTTCAACACCTTGCCATCGTTCCTTTATGAGATATTTGGAGGTCAGCTACAAGTGCGTGAAAGGTCGGTTGGTCATTTGACTAGCGGTTGGACATTTTTTTGTGTCTGTTATCGGTGTTATGTTCTTGTATTATTTGAGAAATTTTGAGATTCTTCTTTTTGACACGACCCTTTTTTTCGTAAATATAAATTTCAAGTAAGTTACTTTCTTTCAAAAAGTAGTTTTGGGAGTCGCACGATGTTTCCAAGTTTGATTCCATGGTTGATTATTTTTTCGATTGCATCTGTTGGCGGAGGTAAGTTCTTTTTGAGTGTTTGTGCGGGTTAAAATTTATGAAAAATTTTTAAAACATTATAGAGGAATTTTGCATTTCGGAAAGTTTCAAACCAAAATGCTCAGCAAACGAGATTATAGTTGTTAGACAGGCTCTCTTTGGCCGCAGACAGATTGGAAGGTGTTTGAAAAGCGAGGAACCACTGAGTGAAAATAACTACATGGATAAGAAATTCATCGGCTGCTATGCCGATGTCAGATCAGTTGTTGATGCACACTGTTCTGGAAAGCAAAGTTGTGAAGTGAGTGTGGTGAAGCTAGAAGTGGATAGTCTGTGTCACCGTTATTTGATTCGCTACCTGGACGTGGAGTATGTTTGCTTAAGAGGTTTGTTATTGTACTGGTTTTGAGATAGTCCCTGAAAATTAGAAGTTAAAAATTCCTACTCGACTGAAACGACTTACATTTTATTGGCGAAATGTTGTTCTCTACTACTATTGCGTTATCACTTTCAACTGTTTTGTTAGTCAGGTTTCATTTTGCGGCTTCAGGTTAGAGCATTTTTTAAATTTGAAATATCAAAAAATGAAAAATTCGATAGGAAGATTAAAAATTTTTTACGAAACAAGCAGAAGAATACTGTAATGACGAACTCTTCCATCCAAGCTGCTCCCAAAACGAAATTATCTACATTACTTCGGCTTACTACGGCAGAAAAAGTATGAGTAAATGTCTCTTAGATGAAGGAGACCCTGATGAAATTTTTCTAAAAACTCCTGGATTTATAAACTGTTTTGCTGATGTTAGGCATATTTTAGAGCCAAAATGTGCAGCCAGGCAGAGTTGCGAAGTGTCGATTGCTCTGTTGAAAGTTCAAACCACGTGTCTGAAACAGTTGAAACATTATCTTGAGGTTCACTACAGATGCCAGGAAGGTTTCGTGCTTCTCAATTTTTTATTTAGAATATCTCGAGACGATTTTGAGACGACCCCTTCATATTTGTGTTTATATATCAGGTACAATTTGTTTAGTTAGTTTTTCATTCTTGTTCATTAAACTTTTTATAATGCTTGAAATACTTTTGTACGTTTTTACGTGCATTGCATGGGTTGCAAGAGCAGGTAAGCTTTGAAAATCTTGCTACATTATCTTGAAATATAAATTCTTGAACTGCTGATAAAATTTGAGAATAAAATTTTAGAGGAATGTATCTCGGAATCATTCCAACCGATGTGTCTCTCAAACGAAATCATCGTCTTAGAAGAAGCAAACTTCGGTAGGATGCAGAAATGTCTGTCTGTGGAAGGCTTCCAAGGAGATCTGGAAAATTCTAAAAATCCGAAATTTGTCGATTGTTTCTCAGATGTTAGGTGGATTATTGAGCCCAGATGTGCAGGCAGACGAACTTGTGAGGTGCCAACTAGTAAGATCAAAATATCCACACCTTGCCACGTCTATCTGAAGCACTATCTTGACGTTAAGTTCTCGTGTGCGAAAGGTTAATGAAATTTAAAATTTCCTTTTTTGAAACGACCCCTCTTCTTCTGCAGATTTAAAAACTGGAAATTAGTAGCCAATAGCATTGTTATTTTGTTCCGTGTTCTATTAAGATTTGGTTAAAATTAAGTAAAAATGTCTTTAATATACTGTATCTTCTCAATGGTTGTTGTTGTTGGAGGCAGTAAGTTCGTTTCGTTGATTTCATTTCGATTAATTACTTTAGTTGAATCAAATTCCTGCAGAAGAATTTTGTTTCTTTGAAACTTTCAAACCAAAATGTCATCAGAACGAAGTCATAAAAATCGAGAAAGCTTGGTTCGGTAGGATAAACGTGGGGAGGTGTTTGTATGAAGAAGGCAAGCCCAAGGAAGCGAACTTGAGAGACGAGAGTTTCATCGGTTGTTACGTTAATATCATGGAGACGATCGAACCAGTGTGTGCTGGAAATCAGCAATGTAACATTCCAGTAGCCACTATTAAGACTGAAACCCCGTGCTACGCTTACCTAAAACATTATCTCGATGTTGATTACCAATGCATCAGAGGTATATTTTTTAATTTTTTGCAACTTTTGAGACGACCATTCGACGAGTTTCTTTATAAACTTTGTGTTTGGGTTAATATTTTTCATTGAAAATGGAGTTTTTAAATCTGATCGGTTGGCTGATGTTTTCCGCAGTTTGCTTGTGTGCTGTTATCAAAGGTATCCTAATTATTTTTTCTTATTTGAGAGAAGTATGAGTTTAATAACATCTTGGTCTTAATCATCGCAGCCAAAGAGTTTTGCAACTTTGAAACCTTCAAAGCAAACTGCCCAGCAAGCGAAATAATAATCGTGAAGCATGCTCACTTCGGCAGAAAAAAATTTGGAAGATGCTTGCAGGAGGATGAAGAAACGCCTGCAAAAGAAAATTTAGAAAACCCTCAATTTTTGAATTGTTTTTCTGATGTAAAGGACATCATCGATGAAAAATGTTCGGGCAGGTCTCACTGCGAAGTATCTGTGGCAAAAATAAGAGTGCGAACGTCCTGCTACACGTATCTAAAGTTGTACTTGGATGTTGAGTACAGTTGCACTAGAGGTTTTGTAATGTTTTTGTCAAGTTTTGAGACGACCCTTCAAAATATATTTTGCGTCGGTATATAAATACTTTTGATTTCTGTCATAGCATGAATTTGGATGATTGAATATTAGAAAATGTTCGGCGTTACGTTAACGTTGTTGTCGTTTTTCATTGTCGGAACTCCAGGTAGGTATTTCTTGCTAGCAGTATTTTATTTTTCACCTCAATAAAACTAGGAAACTAATTTTTTTTCAGCCGAGGAGTTTTGTATATTTGAAAATTTCAAACCAACTTGTCGAAGCAATGAAGTTATCGGCATCGAACGAGCTGACTTCGGTCGCAAAAAATTCGGAAGGTGTCTGCAAGAAGATGAAGGAACCCCGTCCGATGACAACCTAAGAGATCCGAGTTTCATAAACTGCTACACGGACGTCAAACACATCATCGATCAAGAATGTTCTGGAAAGTCTCGTTGTGAAGTGTCAGTTGTAAAGTTAAGAATTAAAACTTTATGCCATTCATACCTGAAACTCTACCTCGATGTGCATTACAGTTGTCTTAAAGGTTGTTGGAATTATTTTAATTTGAGATGACCCCTTGAAATGATAAATAAAATGCTTCTAAATGGGATTCGTTATTCATTTAGTATCGTTTATTTGTTGAAATAACTTTTGGAGATGATTTTGAGAACTTTGATCTGCATAGTTTTTGTAACAAGTTGTAATGGAACTGGAAAAAGTAAGTGGAATTAACAAGTTTCATTCTTGTTGATGAGTTGATTGAGAGGAATTTTAAACTAACACAGCAGAAGAATATTGTAATTCCGAGACGTTTAAACCTGAATGCTCTCATAACGAAGTAATCGTAATAAAAGAAGCGTTATTCGGAAGAAGAAAATTCGGGAGGTGCATTCAAAAGGACGAAACACTGATGACCATTTCGGGATTTATTGGTTGTTACGCCGATGTAAAACATCTGGTAGATGAGAAGTGTTCCGGATTGCGGAAGTGCGAGGTTGTTGTGGCCCACATTGAGTTCCACGGATCATCGTGTCCAACATCCTTTGTCAGATATCTCGAAGTTTCTCACGTATGCCTGAGAGGTTTGCTTTGCTTGATGTGTTTTTGAATGTCCTAGATTTGAGTCGATCCCTTAACAAATTTCAATATAAAAATTTGGGTCTTCTAGTGTTGAATCTAGTCTTGAAAAAATTTGAAATGCGTCTTCCGTTATGTTTGTTTTTGCTAACGATTCTTCTAAAATTCGACAAATTTCTTAGCGGTAAGCAATTTTTGAAAAAGATATTTTAATTGAGTTCTTTAAAAAACTGTTTTTAAATTCTTAGAAGAGTATTGCAACTCAGAAATATTCTCACCTCAATGTGGACAAAGCGAAATAGTTGTAATAGAAAAAGCGTACTTTGGTAGAATCAGCGTTGGTAGGTGCTTGTTGGAAGAGGGTGCTCCGAGCCTTGAAAATCTGGAAGACCCTAAATTTATTGGGTGTTTCGCAGATGTTAAGAATATTTTGGAGGAAAAATGTTCTGGGAAACGAACGTGTAGCGTCGTGGTAGCATCTTTGAAGGTTGAAAATACGTGCTACTCTTTTGCGATTCGATATTTAGATGTGAAGTTCAGGTGCTATAAGGGTTGGTAATTTGATTGAGCATTTTTTTCATTTGTTATGATTGAGACGACCCCTTCGTAACTTATTTTCTCTGTATATGAAGTGAGGATGTATGCTGTTTGTTGAAATTTGCAAAAAATGGCTACGAAAAGTTTTATAATTCACTTAACTCTCGTCTACTTTCGCTTTGGTTATTTATCCGGAGGTTAGATTGAAAAATTTTTCAAGAGAAAATTTAATTTTGTAAAAATAAGTTTTTGGTTGCAGAGGAGTTCTGCTTATCTGAAACATTCAAACCAGAGTGTGGTAAGAACGAGGTGGTTGTGATTGATGATGCCCTATTCGGCCGGATGGATGTTGGGAGATGTCTGTTGGAGGAAGGAGCACCGAGCAAGGAAAATTTGAAAGATTTCAAGTTCATCGGCTGCTATGCGGATGTTAAAGAGATCTTGGATAGGAGTTGCTCTGGTTCGCAAAAGTGTAATGTTCCAGTTGTCTCTTTCAAAGTTGAAAACACATGCTATTCATACGCCATGCGATATTTGGACGTGAAGTACAGATGTTTAAAAGGTTGAGTGGATGTTTTTTATCATTTGAGACGACCCCTTCTGAAAAATTACGACCAAGTTTTTTTTATTGTATAAATTAATGTAAGGCTTTGATGCTTGAAATGTTTTGCGTTTAGATTTCCAAAGTTGATTTTCAAAATTTTGGTCATGAAGATATATTTATCAATAATTTTAGCAGTGATATCAGTAGTTTCGTCAGGTTAGCCAAAAAGTTTCATTCAAAATTGAAGCAACTGTAAAGTTTTGTTAAAATAATTTTTAGAGGAGTATTGCCAATCGGAAACATTTCAAGCGCAATGTCCTCAAAATGAAATCATTCTTCTGAAAAATTTTTTGTTCGGCCGAATGAGGTGGGGCAGATGCTTATCTGCGGAAGGTCCAATTGATGACTTGTTCTCCAAATCGTCTGGATATTTGGCATGCTTTGTGGATGTTAAAAATATTTTCAACGAAATTTGCGCTGGTCGACAAGCGTGTGAGATGGCTGTAGCAAAAATAGACGCCGACTCCAACTGTCGGAAGATGTTCAAGAATTATTTGGAAGCCGAGTACTCCTGCGTTAGAGGTAGGAATAAAATTTATGTTTCAAAAAGTTGTTAACTGCTGCTTGTTGAGACGATCCCTGAGGTCTTTGTGTTTAAATACTTCTGAATTTTATTTAGAAAAACGGATAACGTTGTTTATTATTTGGCAAAACATAATTAGAAAAATGATAAACTTATTCCTGTTGCGATCGTGGTTCTTGGTTATTTTCTTGATGCTCAAAAATTGTTCGTTTGGTGGTTAGTTCATTTTTTTGATATCTTTCACGTTCAATGAGTAACAGGCAGCAGATGATAATCAACATGTATTAATTTTGTTTCAAACATTTAGAAGAATATTGTAACGACGACACCTTTCAACCCAAATGTCGACAAAATGAGGTAATAGTAATTAAAGATGCCCTCTTCGGAAGGAAGTCAATTGGGAAATGCATCAAAAATGAAGGAACTCCGGATGAGTATTTATCAAAACTACCCAGATATGTGGGATGTTATGTAGACGCACGTCATTTAGTAGTCCCTAAATGTTCCGGTAAACAGGAATGTGAGGTCTGGGTCGCTAAAATTAACATTGGAACAACCTGCCACAAAATGTTTAAGTCATATTTGGAAGTGGATTATTCGTGCTTTAAAGGTTTTTTTAGTTTCAATTTTTTGAGACAATCCCGTATGTGTTTTGTTATTTAAACGTTCTGCTCTCTGCTTCTCTTAAATTGTGATTTGTTAATTCAACATAAAGAATGTTGTTGTACTTGTTGGTTCAGTTTGCTCTTTTCTCGCTTGATTTGGCTCGTGGAGGTAATTATTTACAGATTTTTAAATATTTTGTTGATCAGAATACATACCTGAAAATTTCATTTTATAGAAGAATATTGTAATGCGGACACCTTTCAGCCCAAATGTCTTCAGAGTGAAATTGTAATTATTAAGGAAGCCATCTACGGAAGGAAATCTATTGGGAAATGCATAAAAAATGAAGGAATTCCGGACGAATATTTTCTAAAAAACTCCGGATATGTGGGATGTTTTGTGGATGCACGTCACTTAGTTGTACCTCGATGTTCCGGCAGACGGGAATGTGAAGTCCCAGTAGCAAAAATTGAAATGGAAACAGCATGCCACAAAATGTTCAAATCCTACCTGGAAGTGGATTATTTTTGTGCTAAAGGTTTCATTTTGGTTGCTGATTTTTGAGACGATCCTATTCATACCGCTGCATATAAGCTTTTCTTTTCACTGAAAAATGTTAAATTTGTTTTGTGTGGCAAAAAGATGTTGCTCTTTTTACATCTTATTTTTATTTTTTTTGGCTTGCTTAACGGAGGTAGGTATCTCAGATTTTTTTAAAATAATCTGTTGTTGAGAAATTTTATAAGAGTTATTAAAATTATTTTGTAGAAGAGTATTGTATGTCAGATGTTTTTCAGCCTAGATGTCGGCAAAACGAGATAGTGGTTATCAAGGAAGCTATCTACGGAAGGAAATCAATTGGGAAATGCATCAAAAATGAAGGAATTCCGGATGAATACTTTTCGACTCGTCCAGGATACGTGGGATGCTTTGTGGATGCACGTCATTTAGTTATACCTCGATGTTCCGGCAATCGAGAATGCGAAATTTTGGTTGCTAAAATCGACATTGGAACGACTTGCCATAAGATGTTTAAATCATATCTTGAAGTGGATTATTCATGTGTGAAAGGTTTATTAGTTGTCAATTTTTGAGACAGCCCCGTTTTTTTATATTTATTTAAACCTGTTCGTATGAAAGTCTGAACAAATTTTAGTACTAACAATACTGAATTCTTTGTAGTGTAAAAATGTTGCTATTGCTCAATCTTGTTGTTTTCACATTCGGTTTGATTCGAGGAGGTAAAGCTCGAGATTTTTGTATCATAGTTTGGACCAATTGTAATCTCATTATTTAAAAAATTTTAATTTGTAGAAGAATATTGTATGTCTGATGTGTTTCGGCCAAGATGTCATCAGAGTGAGATTGTAGTTATCAAGGAAGCCATCTACGGCAGGAAATCAATTGGGAAATGCATAAAAAAGGAAGGAAGTCCGGATGAATACAATTTAAGAAATCCCGGATATGTGGGATGTTTTGTGGATGCACGTCACTTAGTTGTTCCACGATGTTCCGGCAGACGGGAATGTGAAATCCCAGTAGTGAAAATTGAAATGGAAACAACGTGCCACAAAATGTTCAAATCCTACCTGGAAGTGGATTATTTTTGTGTTAAAGGTTTCATTTTGAATGCTGATTTTTGAGACGATCCCAATTTTTTACTCTTAATTTGAGCCTCTTTCTTCAATCACAGCACTTTGAATTTCTAAAGTTTAACTTGCTTTATACAAGAGACGAAATGTTGTTGCTGTTAAAATTGGTTTTAATTTTATTTGACTTGGTGCGTGCAGGTAGGTTCAACCCTTATTATATTTTATCGAGCGAATCATTCTAAATGAAACAATCCTCACTTTTGTAGAAGAGTATTGCATGTCAGATGTATTTCAGCCGAAATGTCAGCATAACGAGATAGTAGTCATTAAAGAAGCCATCTACGGCAGAAAATCTATCGGAAAATGCATTAAAAACGAAGGAATCCCGGACGAATATTTTCTGAAAAGTTCGGGATATGTGGGATGTTTTGTGGATGCTCGTCACTTAGTTGTACCTCGATGTTCAGGCAGACAGGAATGCGAAATTTATGTTGGTAAGGATGATATTGCGACAACTTGCCATAAAATGTTCAAGTCCTATTTGGAGGTGGACTACGTCTGTGTAAAAGGTTTTGCTCGTATGAATGCTAGTAGCTATTTGTACTGATTTGTTTTGAGACGTTCCCTACTTAAAAAATCCTTTTCACTATTTAATTCGGCGTGAGTTATAAACGTTTGTAAAAAAAATAGAAGTGCTTCGTAAGGAAATTAAGTTACAACATGATGCTTTTAACATCTTTAATTATTTCTTTCTCGTTTACCTTGGCGTTCGCAGGTTAGATCAGATTGAAAATTTGATTTTGTGAAAATAAGATTATCATTAAAATTGTAACCAACGTAAATTTTTAGAAGAATATTGTATGTCGGAAACATTTCAACCCAGATGCCAGCAAAATGAGATAATTTTCATTGAAGAGGCGGTGTACGGCCGCATGAGCATAGGAAAGTGTATAAGAAAAGAAGGAATCCCTGATAAATCCTTCTTAAACAATCCCAGTTACGTGGGATGCTTTGTGGATGTGAAACATCTCATCGTTCCCGAGTGTTCCGGAAAGAAACGATGTGAAATTTCTGTGGCAAAGATTGAAATTGAAACGACTTGTTATAACATGTTTAGATCTTATCTGGAAGTGGAGTATACATGCGTCAGAGGTTTCCATTTTTATCTTCATAATTTGAGACGACCCCGTTTAATTATATTTTTATGTTCTTATAAATTAAGTGAAAGTTTTATTTTACTTCATGAGGACGATCCTATTTAAAAAAATATTTTATTGAATAAGAAATTTTGATGTAACTGCGTTGAATTATGCTTCTGATATCGGGGTTTGTCTGTTTAGTTCTTTTGAGGTTTTCCTCAGAAGGTTAGAGGAAAGAATTTTCGATGAATCATTGTTAGAATTTGTTGAAATTTGATTAATCTTTTGTAGAAGAATTTTGTATGTCGGATACATTCCAACCTCAGTGCCCACAGAATGAAATAATTCTTATCGAGATGGCTCATTTCGGTAGGAAAAGCATCGGCAGGTGTTTATCCGACGAAGGATCGATCGTTGAATCTTTCAAAAATGACGCTGGCTTCGTTGGCTGTTACGCTGACGTTAAAAATTTCATCGATTCAAAATGTGCAGGCAGACAAATTTGTGAAATCCTAGTAGCTAAAATTACAGCTGTCACAAAATGCCACAAATTATTTCAAAATTATTTAGATGTTTCATACAGATGCGTCAGAGGTTTGTTGTTTAATTACATTTTGAGAAATTCCCCGATGTTACATTTATATAACTTGGACCTTTTGAATAATCTGTTCTGTTTCTTTTCGTCTCAAAAGTCAATGCTATATTAATTGTCAAAATAATGGTGAAAATTTTTATATATTTAGTTTATAAATATTTATTTGTCTCAATCTTCTTGACAAGTGTGAAAGTGAAATCAGGTTAGCCTTGAAATTTATTCGGATTTTTTGTTTCCACTTGAAAATGCGTTGAAATTTCTTCAGAGGAATACTGCAACTCCGACACATTCAAGCCTCACTGCCATCAAAATGAAGTTTTGTACATAAAAGAAGCTCAGTATGGCAGAAAACATCTTGGCAGGTGTCTGTCGGATGAGGGGGAAATTACGAAATCCTTCAGAAATGATCCAAAATACGTTGGTTGTTACTCTGATGTTAGAAACATTATCGAGCCAGAATGTGCGGGACTAAGAAGTTGTGAGATAATTGTCTCAAAAATAACAACCAACACGGGATGTCATAAGCTGTTTCAAAATTATTTGGAGGCTGTTCATAGTTGTTTTAAAGGTTGGTCTGGAAATTTGTGTTTGATTGTTTCGAGAAGATCCCTCATGAAAACGTTTTATTAAACATCGTCGTCGTTTATTTACTGCATTTTTTAACGATATTGTATCAGTTCGTGAGTTTGGTTTAAAATGGAAACGATTCGTAAAATAATTTTGTATCTGCTGTTGGATTTTGGATTGACTTTCGGCGGTTTGTTTATTAATTTAAAAAGTTATTATCGAGAAAGATAGTGCAACTTATAATTTTATTTAATAGCTCAAGAGTTCTGCTACTCAGAAACATTTCAACCTAAATGCCCGCTTAGCCAAGTTATTTCAATTAAAACCGCAAATTTTGGTAGAAAGAAAATCGGCAGATGTCTGGAGAACGAGGGTTCAATAGTAGAGTCATTTAAAAACTATTCAGGATTCGTTGGATGTTACGCTGACGTGAGGAACATTTTGGAACCTCAGTGTGCTGGAAAGAACCTTTGCTCTGTCTCCGTGGCCATAATCGACGTTGAAACATCTTGTCACAAACTGTTTAGATATTATCTGGAAGTTGCTTATGTTTGTGTTGGAGGTAGGTTTCGTTTGACAAATGCTCAGTGGTTTGTTTGTTTTGTGTTGGTTTGTTTTGAGAGAATCCCTCGCCATTTTTAGGCTGTTGGTAGATTATAAAACTTTGGAGTTCTTTGAAACCCGTAAAAAAATATTTGAAAATGTTTAAAATAATTTTGTTTTTATCGCATGTTTTATTAGTAGTTATTAAAACTGTTGACAGCGGTAAGCCACCTCATAGAAATTTCATTAAATGAATTTTAAGTTTTCAAACGATTAAAATGTTTCAGAGGAATATTGTATTTCCGATGTATTTAAGCCGGTGTGTCATCAAAATGAGATCCTACAAGTAGTTGAGGCGTTTTACGGCAGAAAGAAACTAGGCAGATGTTTATCAGACGCTGGAGTGCCAGATGAACATTTGTTGAAGACGCCAGGTTTCGTTGGATGTTACGCTGATGTAAGGAGGATTATTGAACCTTTGTGTGCTGGAAGGATGCGGTGTGAGGTGGCTGTTGCCCAAATAGAAGTTGATACTCACTGCTCCAAACATTTCAGATACTACTTGGAAGCCAAGCATCGTTGTCTCAAAGGTTTAGTTAAAACTCGATAAGAGATTTAAGCTGAGTTTTAATTTTTTAGACGACCCCTGAATTTTTTATCTTATAAAACGTTGAATTATCATTATCTTGTGTACAAATCAATCGCTAAATATGCATTTTTTCAGTTTTAAAACGATTTTCGTTCTTCATACAATTTTCATATTGAAAAAATTGTCGTTCTGCGGTGAGTTCATCATTTTTGCTTACCCTTGATATTCAATTCATCTGGCACTAGTTAATTTTTTTGATTTCGCATTATTTAGAGGAATACTGCATCTCAGAAACATTTAGACCGCGCTGCTCTCAAAACGAAATAATAATTATAAAGGAGGCATTGTACGGTAGGAAGAATATAGGGAGATGTCTGTCACATGAGCTGACATCTGATCCAAGTTTGCTGAGTTATCCTGGCTTTGTGGGCTGCTACAAAGATGTTAAAAAGTTGATTTCTCCAAAATGCGCCGGAAAGCAGAACTGCGAAATTTTCGTTGTTCAAATTGAAACTGACACTACATGTCCGAAGCATTTTAAATACTATTTGGAAGCATCTTATTCCTGTTTGAAAGGTTTCATTTGATTGATTTTTTGTTTTCAATGAGTTTGAGAGGACCCCTAGTGTTTGTGATTGTTTCTTGGTATATAACAAACAGTATTTTCAAAATATTTGATTTTTAGTAATTTTTAAAATGGCTTCTCTTAAAATTTTAAATTTTCTGGTTCTTTTGAAGTTCGGCTGTCTGTTGTGCGGTTAGTAGAATAAGATTCAGTGAATGCGCTCAAAGTAAATTAACACTAAAAAAAATCACTTATTTTTTTAGAAGAGTATTGTATATCGGAAACATTTAAACCAAAATGTCATCAGAGTGAAGTAATAATGATTTCGGAAGCGTATTTCGGGAGAAAAAATTTTGGTAGATGTCTGAAAATGGAAAGTCCCAATCCTGGAGATGCGTATTTGACAGATCCTCGCTTCCTCGGATGCTTTGTGAATGTAAAACAGTTTCTGGATGAGAAATGCGTCGGAAAAAATGATTGCAGCATTGCTGTTGTTAATATTGAAATCGAAACAACGTGTCATGGATTTTTTAAGAATTATCTGGAAGTTGAATACAAATGTTTGAAAGGTATGTTGTGCTATTTTTTTGTATTTTGAGATTTGAGACTACCCCTTCGATACGTTAGTTTAAATGTTTCATTCAATCCAGAGACTTTTGTGATTTGTGGAATGAAAAGTTCGTGATTGAAAATTTTCCAAAAATGTTTTTCCTGCTAAGTTTTGTTTTATATTTTATTTGTGTGACGGTTAACGGCGGTGAGTTCTTTGGAAATTATCCACCAATGTGATCCGTTTTTAAACTGCTTTACTTAATAATTCATTTGTAGAAGAGTTTTGCAATTCGGAAATATTCAGCCCAAAATGTCGTCAAAATGAGATAATATTAATCACAGAGGCTTACTTTGGTAGAAAAAATTTTGGGAGATGTTTAAAGATGGAAAGTCCCAATCCCAGTAAAAGTTTTTTGAACGATCCGGAATTTCTCGGATGTTATGTTGATGTTAAACAGCTTGTTGTGAATACATGTTCTGGGAAAAATGTTTGCAAAATTCCGGTGGCTTTGATAGGAGTAACTACCCCGTGCCATGGTTTCACGAAAAATTATTTGGAGGTTGAGTTTTCGTGTTTGAAAGGTAATTGAGTGTGTATGAAATGAAATTAAATTCATTGAGAATGTTGTCACTGGATGTTGTTAAATTTGATCTGGTCCCTTGAATTCGTGTTTAAATAGGAAATAACAAACGCGTTTCATATTGTTATTTCTACTACTATCAAAAAATAGTTAGATACAAAGGCAGATATTGTATATTGCATTTTTTGAAAATGTTCTCAACTTTAAGCTGTGGGGTTATATTGATGTTTTTTTTGACAAAGATTTCCAGTGGTAAGTTTGTTTCTCTCTCTCTTTTTTGATTTAGATAATTGAAAAATAAATTTTTTGTTAGAGGAATATTGCAATTCAGAAACTTTCCGTTCCAAATGTAACCAGAACGAAATGATAATAATAAAGGAGGCTTATTTCGGCAGAAAGGATTTTGGGAGGTGTTTGAGAATGGAAAGTCCAAATCCTGGAAAAACTTACATGAAGGATCCCAAATTTCTCGGCTGCTTTGTGGATGTTAAAAAGTATCTGAATGACTTATGCGTTGGGAAAACCCAATGCGATGTCGCGGTTTCTAACATTGAAATTGAAACTACGTGTCATGGATTTTTCAAAAATTATCTGGATGTCATGCATTATTGTTTGAAAGGTAATGATTTTTAGTAAGGATCAAATTTGACTGGAAAATGTTTGTAAAATGTTTTGTTCAGTTTTGAGATGATCCCTGTGACTTTTTTGACAAAATAATAGATCACGGTTGAGCTTTCAGTAATTTCAAAATGTTTCTGAACGTTGTTGCTGTTGGTTTTGTTGGTCTGATATCTTTATTAAGCGTCAGTTGTGGAAGTAAGTTGTTTGGGAAGTATTTTTTTGCGAGGAAATAATTGTGAAGATAAATTTTTAACAATTACAGAAGAATATTGTAACTCCGACACGTTTAAACCTCGGTGTCGAAACAATGAAATTATTTTTATAACTGAAGCCAAGTTTAGTAGGGAACGTTTTGGAAAGTGTCTGTCGAGAAATGAAGTCAAAAACGAACTCTACCTGAATGATGAACAATTCATTGGCTGCTATGTCGACGCGAAGTTTTATTTGAATAATTTCTGTACCGGTAAAAGAGATTGCGAAGTGTCAGTCGCCAAGATAGAATTCGAAACGCCGTGCCACAGCTATCTTAAGCATTATCTTGAAGCTTCATATGCTTGCATAAAAGGTTGCTTAATACTTTTTGATATGATCCCTTTGAAATTTTTTTCTATATTGTGTGTGTGGTTATATAATGAGGAAGGCAGTTTATTTAATTTGTCATTCAATCTTCGTCGTGAACTTTAATTATTCTAGGTTGGTTAGTTCGCTTAAACGTTGCTTACAACATAGCAAGAAATACGTATTTTATTGCTAGAGTAGGAAGTTTGTAAATAAGTTCGTCTAATACATGCTCGATATGCTGTTCGTATTGATCATTTCAACGCTTGTTGGCTCTGTTCTCGGAGGTAGTTGTTACAAGTCTTTTCAATTATTCTCGAAAATAGAATGATCATATAAAATGAAATAATTTGATTGACTGAACGTAGATGAATACTGCCACGACGAGATTTTCAGCCCCAGATGTGCAGGTAACGAGGTGATAGTCATTGAAATGGCTTTGTTTGGGCGGCTGGTGCACGGCAGATGCATAACTCGGGAGGAACCAAGCGAAACAAATCTGAGAGATCCGAAATTTATCGGCTGTCACACAAATGTCGTGGATCTACTACGGTCTAGCTGCTCAGGAAAACAAAATTGTGAAGTGACGATAACGAAACTGAACGCTGAGACAAACTGCTATAAGTACTTAAAGTTTTATTTGGAAGCGAGATACCAATGTCGAACAGGTTGGTCTTATAAAAATGTGTTTCGTTCTAATTGAGACGATCCCTGTAAGGAAGTTTGATTTGATGTATTTAATAATTCCTGTTAGTGTTGCTTTCTGAAGTTTCCAATAATTCATTTCAACAAATTTTGAGATGGTTTCAGTAATTTTTATAGTTTTATCCTTCGTTTCCATGATTTCTGGAGGTGAGTTTGCTGGGAAGATTGTCTAAAAAAATTTACATATAATTGGAATGAAAATATTTTTAGAGGAGTTTTGCAACGATGAATCTTTTCAGCCGAGATGTCACCAGAACGAAGTTTTAGTGATCGCGAAGGCTTTGTACGGGAGGTTTAAAGTCGGAAGATGTATATTTCATGAGGAACCGACCAAATCTAACTTGGAAGATGAAAAATTTATCAACTGTTTCACAGACGTTAAAACGAGTGTAGATGCAAATTGCTCCGGGAAACAACTATGTGAAATTTTAGTTGCGAAGATAGGAGCCCAAACTACTTGCTATAAATATTTGAAACAGTATTTAGAGGTGGAGTACAAATGTGTGAAAGGTTTGTTTTGTTTCGAAATTGTTCATTTTGAGATGTTCCCTGTTTATTCGGTGCAGTTGTTTCAGCGTGGGGTTTGAGTTTTGTTGAATTGGGTTGAGTTTCATTCGATCGAGTAAGATCTACATTAAGATGAATTCAGTTTTATTTCTGTTGTTCTTTTTTCCTATTTTACGTGCAGGTAGGTCGGGTTTATTGATTGGAGTAAGTAGGATTAATTACAAATTTTGATTAAAATTTCATCAGAGGAATACTGTTTCGCTGAATCTTTCCAGCCAAGATGTCAGCAAAACGAGGTAATTGTTGTTGAAGAAGCCGTTTTTGGCAGATTGAGCTTAGGAAAATGCATTCTTCCCGAGGAACCCAGTGAATCAAATTTGGAAGATAAAAAATTTATCGGTTGTTTCACCGACGTTAAGAAAGTTGTGGCTGATGAATGTTCTGGTAAGCAGAAATGTGACATGCCAGTCGCAAAGATTGAAGCTAAAACAACTTGCTACAAATATTTGAAGCATTATTTGAAAGCCACATATCAATGCATCAGAGGTTGGTTGGGATGGGTTAAACTTTTTTTGTTCTTTGCGTTTTTGAGACGGTCTATGTAACATTTTCATATAAAATAATTCTCGCTACTGTTAATGAAATTTTCGGTATTTTGAGTGTTAAAATGGTATTTGTGTTTCCTGTACTGGTGAATTGTTTGCTGTTTGTGATTCGCTGGACGACAGGTAGTTATTTTTTTCTCCTTAAAAACTTCAAACCTGAAATGGGGCTCGAAATATAATTTTCCATCACCATACACACGAAATAAAATTTCAAAAGCCGAAGATTATTGCATCTCCGAGATATTCCATCCAAGGTGTCTTCGAAATGAAATCCTTATTATCGAAGAGGCGCTATTCAGCAGAAGAAAATTTGGTCGTTGTTTGATTGACGACGAGAACCCAAACGATCCGATGATGAAAAATACCGATTTTATCGGTTGCTTCGCCGATATTAAGCACATTCTCGAACCATTATGCCTTGGCAGAGAGAGCTGTAGTGTTATGGTAGCGAGTTTGAAGGCTAGAACAACATGCCGATCATTTCTTAAGCATTATCTCGAAGTTGAATACACTTGCTTGAAAGGTTGTGTTAGTTTGAGTTGTTTCTTTATCATGGGTTGTACGGGTTTTACGTTGTAAGTGGCAGTTGAATTTGATTGTGTAAGATTGTGTATGTAGGTTGGGTGTGTATTGTTTTTTAACTGTTTGTAATTAGGTATATTTATTTTGTCTCTTCTCTCTCTCTCTCTCTCTCTCTCTCTCTCTCTCTCTCTCTCTCTCCTCCCTTTCTCATTGACTGACTGACGACGACCCACTTTTATTTGAATGATGTAATTTCATACTAATTTACGGTCTAAAGAAGTAAGATTACATACGTTTTTTAAATTGCTTAAAGATTTTTTCATTTTCAATAATTTTGTTAACTAAACTCATTTTCATCAAAATTAATTAAAAAATATATAGAAATTTAATATTTTAAACAGAATAAACATTTTTCAAACTATACCAAACTATAATTAATTAGATAAATATTTATAAAAACAAATTTCGAATTACGCATTTTCCAACAACAAACAAACAACCACCAATCACACCGACTAAACCAAAACCCAACCAATTCACTAACTAAAACGAGCCCTTCGGTTCACCCCAACCCTCATATTCAGTTGTTCCCGAGACCCACGATTGCAAGGTGAGTGTGGTCCAAGAAAAGCAGCACATTTCCAGCGCTCAGGTCTCCAACTGTGGTAGCAAATCTCGACCGTGGAAAATCAGCTCCATGGCAGGCCAGCACATCAACATAACTCTCCTTCAGTTAAAGTCAGACAGTTACGACCAGCAACTTCCCAAAAAATCTCTCTACTTCGCCAAGGGCAACCCCCACCATGGCAATCCGCCCTGTCAGGTTTATGCCCACATCAAGGAAGAATCGAGCAGGCAGATGGTCTACGTGTGTTACGATGGCAACTTTAATGATGACAACAACTATCTCACTGATAATTCGCTGCACTACGCCAGTTCTTCCAATGAGGTTGATGTCTACTTTGAGCAACACGATCGAAATGAGAATCGAACGACGTTTCTTGTCTCGCTGGAGGGTTGGGCAGCTTTTTTTACGTGCTTTTTGTACTACGACGATTAGTTTTAAGATTTTATATTTCAATTTGTTGGAAAATTTAATTTTGATTTTTCTAAAACATATATTACCATCCATCTTTACAAAAATTCTCCCCCATCACTGTTTCTATTTCTATCTAACCTCCCAGCCACCGGATGTAGTGACCTGAGACCCCCGGAGGATGCCACCTGGAACAGAACCGGAAGTGAGGTCATCGTGGCTTGCCATAGATCCTGGATAAGATGGACGCTGCGCTGCGTTGGGAATAAATGGGCGGGAGTGATGGGGAATTGTAGTTACGGTATCCGGAAATTATCCCGTGTTTGATTTTCAAAGTTTTATTGTTTTTGGTGGTTAAATTGTATAGCGCTTTATAAAGCAATTAGTTATATAGCGCTTTATAATGTTGATTGTATAGCGCTTCGCATCGAGTAAAAATATTATTTTGATTCCAACTCTAGCTCCTTCTTACATTGAAAATTTTGAAAAAATTGAGAAATCCTTTGTGACCAATCAGAAGGATGGCAGTGCTGGTAATGATCAGAGTTAGTTTTTTGTTATTTTTATTGTTCAAATTGCTCATATTATTATTATTTTTATTATTTTCGTTTTATTATTTTACTAACAATTCACACGCACACACACACACACGCACGCACGCACACACTCAGTGATCATGGTCTTCACAATCATTATTGCCGGTCTTGTGTTGTGTCTGTTCATCGCTTGCATTGGGATAGTTTTCTTAAAGAGGTAATGTTAACAATAACAATAATAATTGCAATAATAACAATAATAATAATAATAATTTTTAATAGGAATAGCAATTAAATAATTAAAGAACACACAAACATACACACACATACATACACACATACACACACAACCATACCTGGGTGTATACATTTATACATACAAACATTCAGGTAATATTTCACACAAAAATTGTACTAGTACAAACATACTGTCAGGTAAATACAAAATACAAACCGTAAATACAAACATACTGGCAGGTATTACTCAATGAACAAGAGCAAGCAGATGGGACAGAACCCCTTGTATAACGGTTCAGTCATGCAGACGGCCAACAAAGCTTACTACGACGCTCAACAACAACGCAACAACAACAACATGATGATGATGATGACGAATAATAACAACATGATTATGACAATGGATAAACAAGATGAGGCATACTTCGCGGAAAATTCCCAACTGAATCCGGACACTGCCCAGTATTTTGAGCTGGATCAGGCGCTTGTTGGTAAGGAGGCTCCCGCTATGGCTTAGATGGGATGTGCGACGGTGTGGTTTTGTGTGAGTCGTTGGTACCGTGTTCGATTCTTGTCGATACCGTTTGTTTTGTTAGTTAGATGAGAATGCTTTTTTCAAAATTATGATTCAAAATTAGAATATTCAAAAAAAAATGATTTATGGCTATGTTGGTGAATAAGGTGATGATTTAGACGCTTAAGCTGATGATTATCTGATATTTAATTGACTGATTTTATAAACAATAACAGACATAATATAATACAGAATTATTAATAAATAATAATTAAAAAACACAAACATACTATAATTAATATTAAACTAGGCTACGTGTTGTTGGTTTTTCTACCTTTATAATATTACTACGTTTACTTTAAAATACGTTTTTGTTACAGTGTATGTGTGTGCGTGCGTGCGTGCGTGTGTGTGTGCGTGTATGTGTGTGTGTGGTTTTGTCTGTGAACGTTATTATTTTTTTTAATGTTTTAAATATTGTAATTAGCCGAAACGGTTTTGTATGACATATTTTTATTTTCACTTCGTGAACAAAAAAATAAATTTGAAAAGGAACCTTGATTCGATGGTCATTCATTCTTTCATTCGTCTGTTCGTTTATCCATCCATTCATTCGTCTATCTATCCACCAATTCATCCATTCAATCATTCACCAGAAAATAATGACGGTAAAAAAATTTAGCACGGCGGAAGTGAAGTCTTCAATCTGACCCAATAAGTATCGAAGTTTATGACGGGAGAGTACCTATGAATAATTATACACACATACACATACGTACACATACACACAAATACAAACACATACATACACACACATACATACACAAACACATACATACACAAACATACATACACACACAAACACATACACACACATACATACACGCACACTTACACATACACGCACACTTACACAATTTCCAGCTCTCCTTGCTGGGATTCAGGGATCCAGGTCAACGTGGTCCCATCTTTTTCCTCGTTATCCCGGAACGTAAAATAATTCTGTGCGTGGGAACAATAATAATAATTATAATAATATCAATAATAATAATATCAATAATAACAATGGATGATGAGAAAAAGAAATGCCTTATAAGATGAACTGCAGTGAAATGTATTCAAAATAACAATCATTATGATAATAATAACAATCATCACCACTACCGCCATCATCATCATCATCTATCCATCATCATCATCACCTCCACCATCATCACCATCATCTTCTCTCGACCATCATCACCTACTTTCTCCCCATAGCAAGAGTTCAACTTGTACTGCGTGGTGTCTATCTTTTCAAAAACCCCCTCTGCTATGCCGTCACCAGCTTTTTGGCGAACCTAGTTGGATGAATTAATGAATGAATGGATGATTGAGTGAATGAATTAATGAGTGAGTGAATGAATTAATTATTTAATTAATGAGTGAATGGATGAATGAATGAGTTAATGAATGAACAAACCTGTAAGCCGATGCCTCGATATTTTTTACCATCGCCACCTTTTATTGTAACTGTTTGTGATCGGTTGAGAATTGAATGTTAAAATGAATGACTGAACGAATAAATGATTGAATGAATAAATGATTGAATAAATAAATGAACGAATGGATGAATAAAACCACAAAACCGTCAAACTTGTGACTGGTTTTCCAGCTTGGTAACATTGAACATCAGTAGTGACTTTGATTGGGCATGGTCCTGTCTGTCTGTATCCGTGATTCGGCAATAAATCTGTGTGTATGTTCGTTTGTTTGTATGTTTCTATTTTTGTTCGTTTGTATGTTCGTTTATATATTTGTTTGTTTGTGCATGTGTGTGTTCATAAATTTCCGCGTGTAATTTATGAATAAATGAATGATTGATTGATTGACTGTATGAACGAACGAAAGAACAAAAGAATAAAGAAATGAATGAATGAATGGACGAACAAACAAATGAATTAATGAATGAAAAACATAAAAATACCTGAACAAGCACTCATTGGGCATCCAGTGGAGAAACCGTACACACAACACGCCAAAGAGGTTGCAAAAACCAACAATATCCTAAAGCTAGATCCCAACATGTTTCTGAACGGTTTGTATATATTTGTATCAGTTTTGGTATACAACCTATGTATTTCTTTGTATCTTTTTGTATTTTTATACAATTTATGTGTGTGTATATGTGTATCAGCTTTTATATCTATAGAGGATGATGTTTGTTTGTGTGGAATTTTTTGTATAAAATACCTGAATGTACACTTTTATGATGCAAACTTTATTATTATTATTACTACTTTTAATGTATTTTCCTAATAAAATTTAAATAAATTTTTATTTCTATATTGAAAAATTCCTAAACATAAGAGCTGGGATGTCGAAATATATATATATATATATATATATATATATATATATCCATAAAGAAATATATATATATATATATATATATATATCTTTATATATATATATATATAAAGATATTATCAGATGAAAGAGTTGATGTTGAAGATGAGGGTGACGATGTTGTTGGTGAAAATGATGACGACCATCAAATAAAAAATCAAAGTTCGTTCCAAAAATCGCTTCGGCAAACGTGTTTGAAATCACGTTTGTATGTCCGTTTGTATGTATGTATGTTTATATGTATGTATGTTTATATGTATGTTTGTTTGTGTATGTTTGTATGTCTCTATGTATGTCTTCCACGTTCTAGCATTTGGACTAAAAACATGTTTACCGCTTTAATTAATTTTTACTACCTTTTGAGAAAACAACAGTAAATCATTTATATAATAATAACAACAACAACAACAACAAATAATAACCATAATAATAAATACTTTTATTATTATTATTATTTGGCCGACCAAGATCACTTCTTTACTCACTCGTCATGATGTGTGTCAACTTTTCCAGTTCAAAGTTCAACAAGTATAAAAATGCATACACACAAACACACACACACACAAACACTTACAACGACACACACAAAACCACACACACACACACACACAAAACCACACACACATACACGTGCACCAGATGGAATGATTTTATTTACTGAAATAGAAATTAAAACCTGAACTTCGGTGAGTTTTTGCTGAGTTAGAATGTGTAACTATTATTATTTATATTATTATTGTATATACTATCGTAAATATTTATTATTATTGTTGTTTTTAGTATATATATCATTATTATTATTATAGAAGCAAAAATTAATGAACAATAACAAACAAACAATCTTATTTTTACTTCTAAAAAAATTATACCTACCTAAATTTAAGCTATATGTTAATTTTAGTATTATTATTAGTATTATTATTATTATTATTAGTAGTAGTAGTAGTAGTAGCAGCAGCAGCAGTAGTAGTAGAAGTAGTTGAAATATTCAATTTAAGCTGAATAGGTTTTTCTGTTGAGTTCATTTAAGGTTTCCATTGTCAGAGACAAAGTTTTTAAATATTTTTAAACCAGAAGTTCATTTGCGTCTTCCATAAATTTTATGTCTTTGTATAATTTATCTTTCCTCATTTTGGCAATTTCGTTTCTTTGCATTATTTCATTTTCAATTTGTTCGATTTCTTTGTTGCTTGATCTGTAAAACCTGCATTTTGATTGGTTGGGGGGAATGATTGATTGAATGCTGATTGGTCGAATGATCGGTGAGTGATTGATTGACTGGATGAGTGATTGATTGATCAAGATGTCGATCAAAAATTCAATCAAACGACTTCACCTACGTAACATGTAAACTCCTAAACAGGCCAAAAATAGGCAGACACCGGCCCCAGTCGATAAGATGATGCAGAATGGAGTTATGGCTTATAGTGAAAAAAAATTATAAATTGAAATTTTTAAATTAAAATTCGAAAATGAACGAATGAATGTGAATGAATGAATGGATGGACGAATGAATGAATGAAAAATGAATGAATGAATGGATAAGCAAAATAAATAAAGCTTACTTGGATCGTCGCGATTCACAAACATCTTGTTTCAACTTTCAATATCAATTAGTTAGATCAACAAATGAATTTGATCAAAATATTATTTTCATGAATAATGTCTATCCTAATTTCTAACTTTCAAATTTTTGAAAAGAAAACCCGAAATGACAACAAACCAAAACAGCTTCAAACGCGCGACGTTGACGTATTTACGAAAACGTTACCAAAAAACCTTAATATAATTTATAATAAATTTAAGCAATTCAATTCCGTAACTATTATTCATTTATTTGTTTATTTACAATAAATCTAAAAAAATTATAGATAAAAAAATAAAATATAAAAAGTTTCACAAGATGTCAGACAACACACAAAGTCATCAAATAAATTCAAATTTTCTCATATATACTACAATTTGATTAATTTAATTAACACACACACACAGACACACACACACACATTAACATATATAAAACGCTGTTAATCAGAATGACTATATCGTGCAAAAAATGTCATTTTAACGTTTGAGTAAAAGAAGACAACATTACAAAACAAAGGACTACAACAGGGATCGAACACGGTACCAACGACTCACACAAAACCACACCGTCGCACATCCCATCTAAGCCATAGCGGGAGCCTCCTTACCAACAAGCGCCTGATCCAGCTCAAAATACTGAGCAGTGTCCGGATTCAGTTGGGAATTTTCCGCGAAGTATGCCTCATCTTGTTTATCCATTGTCATAATCATGTTGTTATTATTATTATTCGTCATCATCATCATCATGTTGTTGTTGCGTTGTTGTTGGGCGTCGTAGTAAGCTTTATTGGCCGTCTGCATGATGTAACTGTTGTTGTTGTACATTGAGTTCGGTCCCATAGACATCTGCTTCAGTGCTCGTTTCTTACTCATGGCATAATATCTGGAAATAGTAATTATAATTAATAGTAGTAATAATAATTATTATTATAATTATTAATATAAATAATAATAGTAATATAGACCTGTTTAGTAGGACAACACCAACGCATATGATACAAAATGACAGGACCAAACCGGCCATTACAATTGACACAATGGGAATTACTGTCGAAAAAAAAAATTATTTCTTAATTATTATAATTAGTTATAATATCATCATTATTCATAATAACCTCATAATAAAATGTTACAATTCATAATATTATCAACGACTAACGCATGCTAGAGCTCTCTTCGCGGTCGGCCAGCTTCTCCTTGACTTCGCCAGTCAGAATGCGATGCGTGTTAGCTATGGTAGGGAAAAATTATGACTATAATAATAATTAATATTATAATTATTTATTTATAATTGTTATTTATTATTATTCATTATTATTTTAATATTAAGAACCGTGACTACAGTTCCCGACCACTCCGTCCCATTTCTTGCCATCACAATTCAGGGTCCACCTCACTAGACTCATGTGGCACCCCACTGTTGCCACGTTCCCATCTCTCTTCCAGAAAGCATCTTCCGGAACCATCAGATCCGTGCATCCGGTTGCTGAGGAAATTTATTTTTTAATTTTTAATATCTAGTTTGATACAACGTTTCATTCAAATGTTTCGATCGTAAATACATCAGAAAATGTTTAAAATTTTATTTTATTTTTTTTTTAGGAAATCAATCCGAACCTTCTAGAGAGATAAGAAATGTGGTTCTGTTCTCTTCCTTAGCAGTTGCATGCTCAAAATAGACTTCAATCTCATTGCCATTACTCACTCTATGCATGATGCTCTCACCCTCAAAATTTCCAACATCATTATTCCTGGAGTCATAACACACAAAAACATTCCTCCTACTACTTTCTTCTCTAATAACCCCGTAAACATGACACGGTGGCTTGCCCTGGCCAGTGCCCTCCATAAAATATAGGGTCTTTTTTGGCTGTTGTTGGTCATAGCTGTCAGATTTGAGCTGCAAGAGACTGATGTTGATGCGCTGGCCTGCCATCGAGCTGACTTTCCATGGACGATTTTTGTTACCACAGCTGGATGCCTGGGCACTTGAGATGTGCTGCTTGTCTGACTCCACACTGACCTTGCAGTCGTGCGTCTCAGGAATTACTGATGATTGGAGGGGTTGTTGGAAGAGGGGGAGGATTAAGAATTTGATCATTCATTTATTACTTATTCATTCATCCATTTATTAATCAATCCATCTATCAATTAAATAATTATTCAATCATTTATTCAGTTAATCTTTCACTCTTTCTTTCATAAAACGTAGCAAGCGCATAAACGCAATTAAATAAGTTTTGAACTATAGTCCATAATATAAACGAATCAATTTATTTATAAATTTTAATAAATTTATTTATTATTTCAATCAATTAAGCAATAACAATCAACATTACATTAAACTAATCGAGATAAAAATTTCAGAAAAAAAATTTAATGTAAAAAACTGAAACCTCACTAACCTCTGGCGAATTAAGAACAAATTATTGACAAAAAATATCATCAAGTATACCAGCTGACGGATGAAACCACCACAACAGCAAAAAGACAATCATCCACACACATATACCAGTTGAAAATCCAACAAAAACTAAGATATCAAACAATTTTCAATTTTTTTTTAGAACGGGTGCCAAAAGTAACACAATTTCATCCAATAACCTCGAACACAAGCGTGATCAACTTCTAAGTAAGATTTAAAAAAATTTCTGCATGGCGTTTTTGCTTTGATGCTGGCCACGGCGACACTACAAACGCGCTGGCCGCTACACTGCGGCTTTACTAAGTATCCGATATCGGCAAAACATCCAACGTAGCCAGAGTTACTAAGCAAAGTTTCATCCGGCTTCTCTTCGTCTAACATACATTTTCCGATTTTTATCCTACCGAACAAAGCTCTCCTGATTAGAATGATTTCGTTTTGAGAGCATTTCGGTTGAAATGTTTCGGAAATGCAGTACTCTTAAATAAAATATGGAATCTAAATTTCAAGATTAGTCTAACCCAACTACGCCAAAATATCAAAAAGATGAATTTTACCTTCCGCTGACACAACAACCAACGCGCTGAAAATTACAAACACATCGACAAATTCAAACATTTTGAGTTTAGACCAAAAATCGAAGAGAAAGGAACTAACCCGTTAAATATCACAAACCTTATGGATCGTCTCAAAAATATAAAAATTTAATTTCATCAACTACCTTTAACGCACGTATAAGAAGCTTCCAAGTAATGTTTCAAATCATTGTTACACGGCGTTTCTTCTTCAATTTTAGCAACTGGAATTTCGCAACTTAGTAATCCGTCACATTTTACACCGATAATTGCTTTTATATCTGAATAACAACCGATTATTTTCGGATCGTCGACGGTATTTTCAACACCAGACTTATGTTTCAGACACTTTCCAAATTTCTGTCTGCCAAACAGAGCCTGCTGAATTATGATGACCTCGTTCTTACGGCACTTGGGACTGAATGTATCAGAGATGCAATACTCTTCTATAAAAAAAATGTTTCAAATTATTCCTAACTTATGATAAACTGTTCTTAATAAATTTGTGAACAGTATAACTAACCACAAGCCCCAAAATAAACTCCCGCGAGAATTAAATAAACAATTTTAGCAAACAACATAGTGCCGAAAATTTATTTCAACTGACATCTTAAACTAAAAAAATTCACCATTATATAAACTAAAGCACAAGGGGGTCTTCTCATAAATTGAAAACTTCTGAGAATCATCATTAATAACCTTTCACGCATGAATAAGTGGCCTCTAGGTAATGTTTTAGATAGCTGTAACATGGAGTTTTCTCTTCAATTTTGGCTATCAAAAGATCGCATTGTTGTCTTCCGCCGCATTTTTCACTGACCATGTATTTTATATCAGCGTAACATCCAATAAATTTGTTATCCTGACTGTTCAAACCTCCTTCCATTTCATTTTTAAGGCAGCTGTCAATCTTCAACCTGCCGTACAAAGCCTCTTCTATGAGAATCACTTCGTTCTCGCGACATTTCGGCTGAAACGATGCAGACCAACAATACTCCACTACAGAAGAAATATAATTTGTTACGACCAAAACTAATTAGGAGCGTTGAAAATAAAATTGCTTTCCTACCTGACGAAGATTGTTGTAATTCGAAGACAACAAACAAGAAAACTTGCAAAAACATTTTCAGAAATAATAAAATCTCGCTGCGACTGAATTTATAGGAATCCAACTTAGATGCCAAAAAATCTTTGAGGGGTTTTCTCAAAAAAAAAAACACAAACAACCTTTCAAGCAGGTGTATGTAGCTTCTAGGTAATGTTTCAAATAGTTGTAGCATGGAGTTTCTTCTTCAATTTTAGCCACAGGAACATCGCAACGTTGTTTCCCTCCACATTTTCCACTCATCAGATTCCTCATATTGACGAAGCATCCAATAACTTTTGGATCTTTCAGGTTCAAGTCACTTTCATCTTTGTGTTTCAAACACTTTCCCATCTTTATTCTGCCAAATAAAGCTTCTTCAACCAAAATAATTTCATTTTTTAAACATTCCGGTTGAAACGAATCGGATATACAGTACTCCTCTATAACGAACAAATTATTTTTAACTGGATATGGAAATAAGAGATTTGATTCAACGAAGAATCTTACCAGCAAATCCAGATTTCAAACTTGCAATCAACAACACAACAAATTTAAAATTCATTTTATAACTTCTTATTTTTCTGATTAACCACTTTGTCTTATTTATACTGTAATTTAGAAGTCTAATACAAAAACTTAGGGAACTTCTCAAATTCTCTTGAATAAAATTTTTGAAAGATAATAACCTGCGAGACAAAAATAAGAAGCTTCCATGTAGTGTTTTAACGAGCTGTAACACGATGTTTCCTCTTCTATTCCAACTACTGCCACATCACATTTTTGTTTTCCATCGCAAATTTCACTAATTTTATATTTAATATCAGCGTAGCAACCAATTACTTTCGGGTCTTTCAGATTCAGATCGCTTTCAGTTTTTTGTTTCAAACATTTTCCAAGTTTCTGTCTTCCGAATAACGCCTCTTTGATTATAATAATTTCATTTTTGAGACATTTTGGTTGAAACGCATCAGATATGCAATACTCCTCTTTAACAAATCAAAAATTTTCATTCAAATATTTTAACAAAAATATCAAATTCAACCTGACAACTTACCAAAAGACCCGCTTTTTAAACATACAGCCACAAATAGCCAGAAAACAGTCAAATTCATTTTCAAAACTTCTCATTTACAAACCAACTGAACAATTTTATACTGCAACTTGAAAAACATCGAAATTAACATACAATTTTTCTTAGGGGATTTTCTCAAATTTTCTGAATAAACATTTTTGCAAAATTTGATCTAATAACCTTTAACGCAACGGTAGGAGGCCTCCAAATAATGCTTCGAATAACTATAACAGGGAGTTTCCTCTTCGATTTTGGCCACTACGACATCGCACTTTTGTTTTCCGTCACATTTACTACTTATCAAACTCTTAATATCTACATAACAGCCGATGACTTTCGGGTCATTCAAGTTTAATTCACTCTCACTCTTATGTTTCAAACATTTTCCAAGTTTCTGTCGTCCAAATAAAGCTTCCTCGATCAGGATAATTTCGTTTTTCAGACATGTTGGCTGGAAGGAATCTGATATGCAATATTCCTCTTGAAAGAAATTAAAAAATTCGTATATAAAATTACTTCAATCTATCAAATTTAATAAGAAAGCATACCAGCGAATCCTTCTTTAAAACAAACAACTAACAACAAAATAAATTTGAAAGCCATTTTTTTTCTAAATATTACACTCAACCAACAATCCGTACTTGCACAGTGTCTTAAAGCTAAATGAATAAACCAAAATTCAAGGGATTTTCTCAAAATTTCTTGGTGAAATTTGTGTAACATTTACCTTTCAAACAATGATAAGAAGCCTCTAGATACTGCTTCGAGTAGCTGTAGCAGGGAGTTTTCTCTTCAATTTTGGCAACAACGACTTCACAATTTTGTCTTCCGTCACATTTTTCGCTTATCAAATCTTTTATATCTACAAAACAGCCGATGACTTTTGGGTCACTCAAATTTAAATCGCTTTCAATTTTGTGTTTCAAACATTTTCCAAGTTTCTGGCGCCCGAACAGAGCCTCCTGAATTATGATCACTTCGTTTTTCAGACATCTCGGTTGAAATATATCCGCATTGCAAAACTCATCTTGAAGAGATCATGAATTGAGGTTTAGAGTTTATGAGAAAAAATATGAATCAGAAACCTTACCAGCATATCCAATTTTCAAACTAAAAGCCAACATTAACAAAACTTTAAAATTCATTTTCAACGAATCAAGCAAACAATCACAACTTAATTCACTCTTATATAAAGACAAAAAGAAAGAATAAGCAGATGAAGGTTCAAGGGGTTCTCTCAAATTGCATAAATCAGTATCTTCGCCTAACCTTTCAAACAGTAGTACGTCGCCTCAAGATAATGCTTTAACGAGCTGTAACATGGTGTGTCTTCATCAATTTTAGCAATTAAGACATCGCAACTGTTCAGTCCTCCACACTTCTCGCTGATCACATCTTTGATATCGGCGTAGCAACCAACTACCTTAGGATCATTTAGGTTTACATCGTTTTCACTCTTCTGTTTCAAACATTTTCCCATTTTCATTCTTCCAAAGAGAGCTTTGTGGATTAAAATTACCTCGTTTTTGAGACATTTGGGCTGGAAAGAATCCGAATAACAATATTCCTCTTGAAAAAATTCAAACTCGAATTTAGAAAAAATGTGAAAGAAGTTAAAGACGATTTGAAAATCTCACCTGCCAAACTTTTTTCCAAATAAAAAATTGTTGACAATATAATTATAAACCGCATTTTCAAGATATTTTACATCAAATCTTACTGAATGCTTTTAAATCATGTTCACTAGGCAGAGTTAACGGGACTTTCTCAAAAATTTATCATTTGAATTTTTTTAATATAATTAAATTAAATTAACAAAACTAGAAAGTTCTTCAAATAAAGTTTTAAAAGATACTCTCATAAAATCATTTCATAAAAACCTTTTAGACAACTGTATGAAGCTTCGAGATAATGTTTCAAATACGTATAACACGGGGATTCTTCTTCAATTTTCGCTACCAACACATCACAGCTCTGCAACCCACCACACATTTCACCGATCAAATTTTTTATGTCAACGAAACAACCGACAACCTTGGGATCTGTCAAATTTAGACCGCTCTCGCCTCTGTGATTTAAACATTTTCCCATTTTTTGTCTTCCGTAGAGAGCTTGCTCGATGTAAATGACTTCATTTTTGAGACATTTAGGTTGGAAGGAATCCGAATTACAATACTGCTCTTAAAATTTCAAAGTCGGATTTGAATTGGATGGAAAATTATAAGATCGAAATTAAAAACCTTACCGGCGCATCCGACTCTCAAACTGACAACTACCAACAAAACTAACTTTATATTCATTTTTTGATATTTCATTTCAACATATATACAAATCAACTCTTTAATCAAAGATGTGATTACATGAATTGTTACCATACAAAAAATTATGAATATGTTTAAGTTTTTAAAGTTGATAATTCAGGGACTTTCTCAAATTGATTCAGTCGATGTGTACATGTACCCTACATACATAATAATCGAAAATAACAAAAATTCAGAATTTACTTTTCAAGCAGTCATAAGAGGCTTCCAGATAATGCTTCAAATCGTTATTGCACGGCGTTTCTTCATCAATTTTAGCCACAGGAACATCACATTCATGCATACCTCCACATTTTAAACTAATCAAATGAGTGATATCGGCGTAGCAACCAATAACTTTAGAATTTACGATGTTAGAATCGCTATCTACCTTCTGCTTGAGACATCTCCCAAATTTTAATCTGCCAAACAAAGCCTCTTTCATCAAAATAATTTTGTGGTTCTGACATTTTGGCTGGAATGATTCCGACCAACAATATTCCTCTACAAAAATTTTCAATTATTTCAATCGACTGTGAAAACTCAAAACCACGAAAGAATGAAATACTGACCAGAAATTCCTTTTCCTACAAAAGCGACTAATAAAATTAATAAACTTGAAAACATTTTTACGAATACAAATACTTTTACATTCAAATCTACGCAGTTCTGCTGGCCTTGGTAAAAGAATAACTCGAAACTTAAGAGAGTAACTTGAGGGAGTTTCTCAGATTTGAATAACTAAATGTACACAAAATTTCAGAATGATGTGATGGAGTTCCGACAAAATATGCAAGAAAATAAAATTTACTTTTCAAACAATCGTATGTAGCTTCCAAATAATGTTTCAAATCACTGTTACAGGGTGTTTCTTTGTCAATCTTGGCGACTGGGACATCACATTCCTGCTTCCCACCACACTTCTCACTGATGAAATGCGTAATATCGGAATAACATCCTATCAATTTGGGATCTTGTAAATTTGTGTCGCTATCACTTTTCATTTTTATACATTTATCATACTTTAATCTTCCGAATAATGCATGCTTTATAAAAATTACTTCACTGGTTGAACATTTTGGCTGAAAAGAATCTGAATTGCAATATTCCTCTGAAGAAAATGAAAAAAACTTGGTCAACAAATCTTAAAATAATGCTAGAAAACTGAGCCTAACCCACCAAACATTCCAAATTTGGCAGTCAAAATCATTATTATAATCTGAACAAACATTTTACAAAATTTATTTTAACAGCTTCATGCAATGACAACGTCAAAATACGTTTTTATATAAGGAAACTTAACATAAAGGGGCCGTCTCAACTCAAGAAAAATACAAATTAAAAAAATTAACCAAATTTTACTCCAAACCTTTCAGACAAACATAAGAAGCTTCAAGATAATGCTTCAGATAACTATGGCATGTGGTTTTCTCTTGAATTCTAGCCACAAAAATTTCACATTGTTGTTTTCCGCCGCATTTCCCACTGATAATGTCTCTAATGTCTGCGTAACATCCAACAACCTTACTGTCCTTCATGTTCAGGTCGCTATCTTTCTCGCTGTTCAGACAGGCGCCGATTTTTGGTCTCCCAAACAATGCCTCCTTAATAAACACAACTTCATTGCTTTCACATTTTGCCAGAAATGAGTCGGAAAAACAATATTCTTCTAAAATTTTTAGATTAAAATTTAATTTGGAATCAAATTCATCATATTTCAGATTGTTGAGAAATAAATTACGAACCGAACGATCCTTTTTCCAATGAGCTTACAATGATCGTTAAATATATTATATATCTCATTTTTTTTAAATTAATTAAATATGTCTCACAAAGTGATTTACAAAGCCAGGAGTGGCTTATATACACATTTATATTTCCACAGATGAAATATTCCTAGGGGTTTTTTCAAATTACACAACAACATACCTTTCAGACAGAGGTAGGTAGCCTCGAGATAATACTTCAGATAGGAATAACAAGAAGTTTTTTCATTAATCCTCGCGATCGGAACATCGCAGTGCTGTCTGCCACCGCACAATCCACTGATCATAAATTTTATATCCACAAAACAACCAACAAATTTTCGATCGTTGGTGTCCAAGCCGCCATCATTTTCATTTTTCAGACATGTGGACATTTTTTGCCGACCAAACAAGGCCTCCTCGATTGAGATAACTTCATTTTTTTCACATTTTGGTTGAAATGAATCCGAATTACAATACTCCTCTTAAAAGAAAGGATGATTACAAACTATGAAATCAAAATATAATTGTCCTTGAAATCACAAATTCTCAGACACTTACTTAATTGGCCAAACTTCACGGCGACAACGACCAATAAAACAATTTTCCAAATCATTTTAAACAATACAACAAACATAATACTCGGAGTTTTCATGTTTTATAGATGCTCAAAAGAAAGAACAGAGGGATTTTCTCAAAGTGGAGAAAAAAAAAAATTTGCTCAACCTTTCAAACAGACGTAAGAGGCTTCGAGATAATGTTTCAGATAGCTGTGACACGGTGTTTTTTCTTGAATTTTCACGATTGGGACATCACAGTGAGGTTGACCGGAGCACTTGGAATCAATGAAGTCTTTCACGTTTCTGTAGCATCCGATCACTTCTTGATCTTTCACATTTATTAGATCGCTTCCGCTTTCGTCTTTTAGACATTTTTCAATTTTTTGCCTGCCGAAGAGAGCCTCCGTTATGGCGAGGATTTCATTTTTGTGACACCTCGGTTGAAACGAGTCAGTTATGCAGTATTCTTCTACAAAGTTAAATTTTATTATAACTTAGTGCTAACATAAATTTCAAAAAATCATCAACTCACCACTTGCTCCGTAGCTTGCTAGAGTCAACAAAAACTTCAAAATTAACAACATTTTCAATAAAATCTCGTAAAATCTACCTGAATAACGCGACCGTTACATCTAAATTAATATATTTATTTGCCAGCCACTTGCTTTCAAACAATATTAAGGGGTTTTCTCAAGTAATTATACCACAAACCAAACCAGAAGACTTATAAATCGTTTAACATTTCAACATTTTTGAAAAACAACCTTTTAAACATTGATACGAAGCTTCTAAGTAGTGCTTGAGGTACTTGTGACAGTTTGTTTCTTCTTCAATTTCAGCCACCAGAACATCACACTGATGCTTTCCATTACAGAGAGGTCCTAACAAGCGTTTAACATCTGAGTAACATCCAATAAATTTTTCATCTTCCAAGTTGGACTCAGTCGGCTGACCTTCGTGTAGCAGACACTTTCCAATTTTTTGTCTTCCGAAGAAGGCATGCTCAATAAAAATTATTTCGTACGTGTTGCACCGAGGTTGGAATGATTTCGATATACAGTATTCTTCTATGAAGGGTTGAAAATTAAGTTCAAAAAATATTTCTGCTCCGAGAATTTCAAACAGAAATGCACTAACCGCAGAAAACCGTAGCAACACCACCGCCAAGAACGAGGTAAGCAAAAAACATGTTAAATGCCATTTCACAATAAATAACAATACATAATGAATGAACAAATCATTTTTCGGCCTTAACTACTCAAAAAATCGCGCATAAAAATGGGTCGTCTCAAAATGCAGTAAACAAAAGCACCTTTCAAGCAGCGATGTTTGGCTTCCAAGTAGTATCTGAAATGTTTGGAGCAGTGAGTATCAACGTCTATTTGGGCAACAGCCACCTCACATCGCATCCTTCCAGCACACAAAGGTTCAATAATGCTCTTTACATCTGCGTAACATCCAACGAAACCTGGCGTCTTTAACAAATGTTCATCTGGCACTCCAGCGTCTGATAAACATCTGCCTATTCTCTTTCTGCCGTACAAAGCCTCAACTATCTGTACGACATCGTTCTTGGAACACTCTGGTTTGAATGACTCTTTATTGCAATATTCCTCTACAAAAAATATTCGAATCAGTCAATACTTTCACGTGGAAATGTATCAAATTGCAGGTTCAATTTCTACTACCGCAAGAACTCTTTGCAACAAAAATTATCAACAGAATTAACTTGGAGAACATTTCAAATTTCAGCAAAAACATATGTTATGCTTTAATTGAATGTATTTATAAAACAACTTTATGCTCTGTCGTTTTTATACACTTTACCCCGTGGACCATCTCAAAAAATTGAAAAATAAAATCAGACCTTTAATACAACTGTATTCAACTTCCAAATAACTTTTGGAGAAGGCGAGACATGAATTTTCAGCCTCAATCTTTGCAACAGACACTTCGCACTGAGATCTGCCAGCACATTTTGAAATGATGATGGAAGAAACATCAACAGAACAACCGACGTATCCAGGATTTTTCGCAAATGTTTCGTCAATGGGGCCTTCCGCTAACAAGCATTTCCCAATATTCATCCGACCAAATGATGCCCTCTCTATAAATATTACTTCATTTTGGTGGCGACAATTCGGTTGAAATGTTTCTGAATGGCAATATTCCTCTGGGAAATTTACGATATTTTTTATAAAATCTTAAAGTCGTTACACGAACAACATATCTAACCTGACACAACAAGTCTTGAACTGAAAATTATGAAAACAACTTGAAAAATCATTTTTGCAGTATTTTCTCATTTTAAATTCTTACTCCAATTGCATTTTAAATGATTTAATCGCGGGATCATCTCAAGAATGTGAAAGTCAAACAGCAACTCACCACTGATGCACCTATGTTTGACGTAAAGATGTTGCTTCAGGTACCCATGACAACTCGTCTTAACTTTCAGCTTGGCAACAGAAATATCACACTGATGTTTGCCGGCACAGAGGGGTGCAATCAGCCCGCTCACATCTACAAAACAACCGACGAATTTGGAATCATCTAGATTCTCCCTGGCGTTAGTGTCCTCTTCTATAAGACACTTGCCTACCTGCATTCTTCCGAAGTATGCCTCCACGATGATGATTTGTTTGCTGCTGGAGCAATGAGGTTGAAATGATTCGGAATGACAATATTCTTCTGCTGATGTTTGCAAGTAAATGGAGCAAATAGATTTTTAGGTCGCAAACACTGACAATATCAAAATTGCTCACCTGAAATTGAGCTTCCAATATATGAAATCGCCAATTTCAAACTCAGTAAAAAATAAAACCACTTCATTTTTACAGAAACAACGATAAAACTACCAAAAAATAAAATTTATATAGACAAATGATTGATGGACTTTCTCAAATATGACAAGATCAAAACTTCACTTATAGCTAACCTTGCAAACAGTCGTATATAACATCGAGGTAGTGTTTCAGGTAGCGATGGCAGGTTGTTTTAACTTTAATTTTCGCAACCGATACTTCACATTTAACTTCGCCGGCACATTGCAGGTTCAAAATATTTTTAACATCAGCCGAGCAGCCTATGAAGCTGAGGTCTTTAAAGTTTTCTTCGCTAGGAACGTCCTCATCTTCTTTTAAACACCTACCTAGGGCCAACCTCCCAAACCACGCTTCTTCTATCTTTATTATTTCGTTGTTTTGACATTTGGGCTGAAATATTTCTGAATTACAGTATTCTTCTGTACAGGTGATAAAATTTCTTATTTTTAAAATCTCGAAATCTTGAAGCAGACACCAAACGAACTAACCTGCCAGCAAACACGGCGTGCAAATGGTGGAAATCACAACGGTAACAAATAGAGTCTTCATTTCTCAATTTTTAAAATTTCACTCATCAGAATATTCGAATATTCTCACTAAATACCAATTAACTCGGGGATGGTATCAAAAATAAGAAACAAAAAAATGCTTCACCAAACCAAACTAAAGACTCAACCTTGGACGCATTCGAACTGAACTTCTAAAAACTGCTTCAGGTATTTATGACACTGAGTTTCTGTTTCGGCTTGCACCACCCAGACAGCGCAATCTTCTCTTCCAGCACACTTTGCTTCAATAATGTGACTAACATCGGCGTAGCAACCGATGAAATTTTTATCGTTTAGGTTGCTGGCACTAGGAGTTCCTTCACTTTGTAGACATTTTCCGTGTGTTCTCCTTCCGAAGATGGCTTCTTTGATGACGATTACGTTGTCTGGCTTGCGACAGCGAGGTTGAAACAGTTCGGAGTTGCAATATTCCTCTAAGAAATATTTTCTCGATTTATCAAAAAATTTAATCTATCCAAAAAATCTTACTAACCAGAACGGAATCCTTTCAAAACCATACAAAATAAAATCGCAGAATATAAAAACGAATTCATATTTCTTAAAACACTTCTCAAAATAATTTTATCAAACATTTAGCAGATCAAAGACCGACTTTATAACGCTAATGCGTTCCTTTCAAAGGAACCATCTCAAATTGAACAAAACAAAAACGTGACATAACAACAGCAGAACCAGACCTTTCACACAACGATGCACCACCTCAAGGAACTTCACAAACGAGCTAGGACACTGCGATTTGATCTTTATAGAGGCCACAAGTACAGAACATTGCTTCAAACCAGCACATTGCCTTTGAAGAATTGGCAAAACATCGTCGTAACATCCAATAAATCCGGGAATTTTTTTCAAAAGTTCGTTTGAGCTACTCTCATCTTCTTGCAGGCATCTGCCAATGAATCTTCGGCCGAACACAGCCTCCTGCAAGATGATTACTTCATTGGATGAACACTTCGGATTGAATGTTTCCGAAATACAATATTCCTCTGAGTAAGAAAAGTGATTGTTGAGTAAGAAAAACTTAATAATAGAAAATAAACTGCAAGTTTTAACGTACCGCTTAAAATTTCCTTCCCAAATATAAGAAGCGTCACGACGAACACGAACAACATTCTTACAAATCACAAAATTCAGTCATCCTCATTCATAGTTCGAACATTTTGTATAGCAAACAAGAAGGGTCGTCTCAAAAATAACAAAACAACAACAAACCCTTCAAACATGTATAAGTAGCTTCCAAATATTTTATGAAGTGCGAGTGGCAGCTGGTAGCGGTTTTAATTTTAGCAATTGGAAGTTCACATTTCTGTTGACCGGCACACACAGGGTCAACCAAATGTTTCACGTCCACATAGCAGCCAACAAATTTTCGATCGTTCAGTTGTTCCTTGCTGGGCGCTCCATCATCTTCACTCAGACATCTACCAAACACCTTCCTACCAAAAACCGCTTCGGATACGACGACCACTTCATTCTTCAAACACTGCGGTCTGAATGTTTCCGAGTTACAATATTCTTCTGCGATGAGAAAATTGATTCGAAACAATACTTTGAGTGCTGGCAAAATGGCAAAATTTGCAAACCTGTAATGACGACCGTGGTAAAATAAACTCCTAGAACAACTATTGAACAAAATTTCTCGTTTGGACCGCTAATCATTTTAATTAAAAAAAAACGCTTCACAACCACAAACACAAATTTAATAAAACTTAACCAACAGCAATTGAGAAGAAGATTTATATACAGATTAACAAAAGGGCCATCTCAAAAATGAAAATACACAATTAACTTGAAAATGATCTCAAATGCACCTTTAACGCATTGATAGCTGGCCTCCAGGTAATGTTTTAAATAAGGAAAACACTCGGTGCTGACTTTAATGAGAGCCACAAACAGACTGCAGCTCTGCTTCCCGGCACAGATTGGGTCGATGATGTGCTTGACATCAGTGGAACAGCCGATGAATTTTGAATTTTTCAAATTTTCATCACTTGGTATTCCCTCTTCTTGGAGACATCTTCCAACGTTAATTCTACCGAAATGAGCCTCTTTTATTACAATTATTTCGTTTGGGCCGCAGCTTGGCTTAAATGATTCGGAGTAACAAAATTCTTCTGTCGTCATAAAACACATGTTTATAAATAACTGATAGAGATGATTTTTTAGATTTCATTTCGTATGAATGAAAAATTTTTTTTGTTTAACTAACCTCCATAGTCTGGTTGTACGTTCGCGAGCAAACAAAACACAAACGACGACGACATATAATAAAACATTTTCATAATTTCAACCAGCACCAATAAAATGAAATCAAACACAAACTTTAAAATTTAATTTCTATACACCTTTATATGCCACTCAAACTAAGGGACCGTCTCAAAAATTACAAAAGTACCCCAACAAACCTTTCAAACAAATATATGCGGCCTCCAAATAACTTTTGTAGTATGAATGACAGGTGGTCGGGACTTTAATTTTGGCTATAGGGACCTCACACTTTCTCTCCGCTGCACATAGCTGACTGATCATTTGTCTCACATCTCTGTAGCAACCTATATATTTCGGGTTGTTGAGATTTTCTTCCGATGGTTTTTCTTCGTCTTCTGACAAGCACCTCCCAAAATGTCTGCGACCGAACAGAGCAGCTGTTATGGAAATGATCTCATTTTGCCTGCACTCGGGTCTGAATGCTTCCGAAATGCAGTATTCTTCTGCTTTGTGGATGTTTAGTAGAATTTTCTAATCTATTTATTTATGTATTTTTTTTAATTAAATAAAAAAAAATGTTGATTTGTAGATATTTTCACTATTTGAAATTTTTTTTGAGCTCTTGAAATATCATAAGAAAATTGATTTTTTTAAAAAACGTTAAAAACATCTATAACCTGTCGAAGAATTCTCCAAATATAAAATAAAAACAACCCAACCAAATGGGAAAATCATTCCTGACAAATTCATCCTCAATAAAAATTGCAAAGTTGCAGGCCAACATAAATCAGCTATTTATAGGGACTGTCTCAAAATTTTGAAAATTATACAGCGTAAATACCTTTAATATTTTAGGCAAACATTATCTGATCGCCAAAAAAATGAGGCAAGATGTGCACGTATTAGTTTGTGACGTGTTTGTTGGAGAAAGAGATATTTATAAATCAACTGAATAAACCGGAAAAAGGTTAAAAATATAACTTATAGAAAGGTTCATTTATCTCAATTGATCGATAGTTTGAATTTTCTCTTTCTGAAAAAATATCAAAACATGGAGAACACGAACAAAAATGAAAAAAAAATTGAGAGAATCTCATCAATCTTTTCATTGTCAACTTCCGTTTAATCACGTGATGCTTCCGCTTGGCCGGAAGTTGATAAAGGAAAAAATTTTCCGCCCTCTTTTGGCATGAATCACCGCTATCACACCCACCCCGGATAACTTTGGAAATTTTGTTCCCAATAGAGTTTTTAATTTATTCATTGACTTTTATTAATTAATTTTATTGAATATTAATTAATTACCATGAATTATTTATTTATATATTCTTATTATTTAACTAAATTATTTTATTTGTGTTAGATTTGTTTAAGATTCTTAATTTGTTCTACAAATTTTTAATTTGGCTGTTAAAACCCAAGCAAAATCCTTTACTTGCACACACATATACAACATACAGGCATGCAAAAACTGACCGCAAACAATGGTAAAAACTAATTCAAGTTAAATTTTTTTAACCAAGTCGTCAAAAAACTAATGAAAAGACGAAAATAAAAAATGTGGCGAACTTAGATAACCTCGATGATGACGTTGTAATCATCTGTTCGTATTGCACGTTGCCTGGCGACAAACAGCATACGTGTGTTGTTGTATGTTTGTATGTTTTGTA
>NW_008705254.1:493491-503491 GCF_000326865.2 Helobdella robusta | reverse complement strand
CTGTTGGATTTCTTTCGTTGGTCGTCGTGATTCTGGGATCTTTTGTGTGGGAGGATTGAGAGGAATGGGTTGATGGATTGGCGTTTGGATTTTAAGAATTCCGCGAAGTTTAATCGTCTCTGTGGGTCTTGCTGGCCATCGCTACATCTTCGTTGTTGTTGTTGTTGCTGATGTTGTTGTTGTTGTTGTGAGTTATTGATGGAGGTCTGTTCGCTCGATTGGTTGGAGTTGTTGTCAAATTGTTGTTGTTGTTGCTGTTGTTGTTGCTGTTGCTGTCGTTGTAGTTGCATCTGTTGATGATGTTGGATAGATTTGAGAAAGGATCTTCCGAATTTGATTGTGAATGAGCTGCTTTTACGTCTGATCCATGTAGGTGTCATACTCGCTGAGTTTGTCACTGTGAGAAAATTTGATGGTTGGATCGTTTTTGTTGTTATTGCGGTTGCTTCTGCTGCTGCTGTAGTTGATGTAGTTGTTGCTGTTGATGTTGCAGCCATTGTTGTAACTGCTGCAGCTGACGTTGTTGCAGTTGTTGCTATTGTTGTTATTGCTTTCAATTTTGTTGTTGAAGTTGTGATTAACAAAGTTGAACGTGGTGGTGCTAATGAAACTGCTGTTGACTTCGTACCCGATGATAGAGTTTCTGGTGATGTTGATGTTGTTGTTGTTGTTATTGTTGATAATGTTGTTGTCAATTTTATGAAAACGTTTGTCAAAGAAGTTGTTGCAGTTGTTGTGGTTGTTTTTAGTGATGTTGTTGTTGATGTTGTTGTTGTTGTTGATGATGTTGATGTTGTTGTTGTTGATGATGTTGTTGTTGATGATGTTGTTGTTGATGATGTTGTTGTTGACATATCAGTCAAAATTTTCGCAGACGATTTTTTCTCAAATAAAAATTTTCCATCTTCTTCCCCGCTGACGTTATTTTCAAAGTGAGAAAAATTCTTTTCATTCATATCGATAGCATTGGTTTTGTTGTTTTTGTTGTTGTTGCTGCTGCTGTTGTTGTTGACGTTGATGTTGTTGTTGGTGTTGTTGAGTTTAATTGTTTTGTGGTAGCTTCCCGGCTCATTCATCAGCACTTTAATGCTTTCATTACTTTTAATTTCATTATAATCGTCAGTCTGGTCTATAGTGTGTTTTTGTCTTTTTAATTTTTGACGATGTTGCTGTTGCTGTTGTTGCTGTTGTTGATGATGTTGTTGTTGATGTTGTTGCTGCTGTTGTTGATGTTCCCGGTTTTTCGTTACTTCGTTTGTGTCAATTTTGTCAAAATTCGAAAGCAGACTGGCACATTCAACCTCTTCTAGATTTATTTTCGAAACTTTTTCAGTATCACCATCATTACCAACAGAATCATTACTATCACTACCGGCAAAACTACGATCATTAATATTGCTATGATGATTGTCAGCATTTCTATTCACCACACATCTACAACTCTCATCATCTCTTACACAACCAACATCAACAAATACGGCATCGTCATCAGTGACGTCATCATCAACGTCATCGAATTTTCCATTCGAATAATTTTCATTATCGCCTTCGCCGGTCTGTGCGCTCATCTCGATATACTCGCATCTGGAGTCAAACGTATTTGTTATAATTACCGACGGTATGTTGAAAATACTCGGCCTATCGGTACTCGATGTCGATATCACAGCCGGAGAGGTGTGTTGTCTCGGTTCGTCTACTAATTGGTCGCTGCGATAATTTGGCGAAAATTCGAATTCGGCTTGCCTCTTTAAAAACGGCTGCCGTGGAGGTATGGCAAAGAGTTGAGAAGCGATGGGCAGTTTTTTTAACGAGTCGGATACCGAAAAAGATTGTCTTCGGTGCGATACGGTTTTCAATTTTCGCAGTGACGATCCACCACGCGTCTTTCCTTGATCTTTATAATCAACTTTCGGTACTCGTAAAAAAATTTTCTTAGATTCGGTAGGTGCTTTAAGAGAGCCGATGGATTTCTGTTGGTTAACATTTTTTCCAGGACCGCATCTTTTACCATCAGTGGAACTACTCGAATCGTCATCATCCGAATCGATTTCGCCATCGACATTTCCGGCGAATAGACTGAAAATACTTTTACCGGTTTTCGCCACGTCGTTATCGTCTTCGGGTCGTTTCTTGTCGATACTCGCATTCTTGTTCATCGTGGTGCCACTGACGGCTGTCATCCAAGGGTTGCTAGCTGCTGTCTGCGGTTCAAATAAAATACATGCAGTCTGATTCCAAATGGATGTATGTTATTTCTCCAGCTACATTTATCCCAATAATTATTATTTCTATTTCTACTGTAACTACTAACTCTCTGGCATTTAATTTCATATAAACCACTACACCATACCATAATAATCAAAAATAAACATAAAACCCAAAATGTAACAATCTACAGCCAAATAGTCAGCCATCTTACTTCGTATATCGTCTTATCTAGATCTCTGTTCCGACTCATCCCACTTATAACCGCCCCAAAGTGGCCAACAGTTTTTTCAGCCATGCAAGCCAGCGAGGACATCTGCCGATCTTTTTTGGCTTCTGACTTTCTGTGGAGGTCAAGGGCAACCTGAGAAGAAATTACGGAGAAAAAAAGTTTTGTGGAATGTGGGAACGTGTGAGATTATGCAGTGGCAGGACCCGGTAACATTATAGGAATGATCACTTTCACTTGTATAAATACTTATGATCGAATCTGCTCAGTTGCTGGGGTTATTGCTGTTGTTAGGATTGTTATTTTTTTATTGCTATTGTTAACGTTTTCATCATAGTTACTATTATTATTATTATTATTATTACTATTATTATTAATAATAATAATAATTATTATTATTATTATTTATTACGCACCCGATGAATACTGCCTTATTAAATCTGGTTCATTGACAGAATAAGCAAGAATGAGGATATAAATAGAAATGCCGTGACGTCATATCTACGTCACCACCACCAACAACAACTGCAACAACATCGTCTACAACAACAACAACACAACTACAACATCAACAACATCAACAGAGACAACAAAGACAACAACAGCAACAACGACAACAAAATAAATAAAACATGGTAGAGATACAATAAACATGAAACCATCTGAAGATTTACACGAACAAATAATATTCTTTCAACAAAAACACAAAAGAATGAAATCAAACACACACGCACACGCACGCACACACTCAACAAACTAGCTCCATAACGAACGAACAAAGAATAATAAACTATGGGAAGCCGAAGACAAGAGACCGCAGCCAAAAAAATACTCACACGTACACTGCACGCACATATACACCAATACAAACACACATACACGCACACACACATACACGCACACACACATATACACACATACACACATCTTACATCGTACATACATCCAGACATTCACACATATGCATCCACACACATACACACGTACACACATAACAGACTTGACACCAAAGATAAAAAAAATAGAGAAACCGAAGAAAAAAAAGTCTTTTACGACGGACGATAATAGGCAACCATAGATATGGCAAAGAAAAGTCAATCCTAGATTGGTCTGTGTATAGATGAGTCTTAATTACAAACAGCATGGTCACGAAATAGGAAGGAGTATTTGTATCTTTGGTGTGTGCGTGTGCGCGTATGTGCCCGATAGTGTGTGTGTGTGTGTGTGTGTGTGTGTGGTGTGTGTGTGTGTGTGTGATGTGTGTGTGTGTGTGTTTGTGTGTGTGGTGTGTGTGTGTGAAAGCTTCTTTGCATATGTACATTTAAGTTTGTGTGTGGTGTATGTGTGTGTGTAGGAATGTCTGCATTTTTAAATTCTACAATTAATCAATCAACCAATCAATCAATTTCCAATCAACCAATCAATCAGTCCTAAACCAATCAACCAACCAATCAACCAATCAACCAACCAACCAACCAACCAATCAACCAACCAACCAATCAACCAACCAACCAACCAACCAACCAATCAACCAACCAACCAACCAACCAACCAACCAACCAACCAACCAATCAATCAACCAGCCAACCAACCAATCAACCAACCAACCAATCAATCAACCAACCAACCAACCAGTCAACCAGCCAACCTTATAAATCCCGGAATACAATCCCACCATGGCGACCAGGGTGATCCAAAAGTATCCCACCTGGAGCAAGCAGTTGAACAACGCATCCTCCATGTACTGAACAAAACATTTGTCACCTGGCACCGTTCGCTTTCCAATAATATACTGCCAGCCAAAAATCGTTGTGAAAAAAACCAAGATGGGAATCAGCCATACGAAAAATACCACAAAGATTACCTGTGCGTGTGTGTGTGTGCGCGTGTGTGTGCGTGTGTGTACGTGTGTGTACGTGTGTGTGCGTGTGTGTGCGGGTGTGTGTACGTGTGTGTTTGTGTATGCGTGTTTGTATGTGTGTGTGTGTGGGTGCGAAAACTGCAAAACAACAATAGTGACAATTAATAACAACAACAACAACAAATAATAATACATTTTTTGAAGCAAATGTATTTTTTGCATGATAGAAACGCTGTTGAGATGGGTTTGAGCAAATTGGATTTATAGATGGATGGATGGATTAATGGATGGATGGATAGATGGATGGGTGGATGGATGGGTTGATGGGTGGATGGATAAATAGATGGATGAATGATGGATGGATAGATAGATAGATGGGTGGATGGATGGATGGATTTGCGTGATTTTGTACCTGCTGTTGCTCATGTACCGCAATAATTTTGTTTATGTGTTTGTACCACCATTAATACTACTACTACTATAACTGCTGCTGCTACTACTACTACTACTATTATTATTATAAAGATTATAAAGATATCGCAATGACAATTGAACCAATAAGTCACATTTTAAATGCTTTGATGATGATGATGGTGGTGGTGGTGATAATAATGGTGATGATGATCATTATAAAAATCGGCAAAAAATTATGATTTCTATTAATTTTAACCGCCTTATCAATATAAAATGATCAGTTAATGACAGCCAATCAGACAAGCCTTTCAGAAAATTAATTTCTTAACAAGAATTGCCCAATCAAAATGTTCATCCATGAATATTAATCAAGCAATTAATATTCATTAAAGGCAAAACCAGCCAATAAGAATGTACGTCAAATAGATTCCTCGCTGTCATTGGTCCATCGAATAATAATAATTATTCATATTTTCCATGACAATTGCTAAAAATAGATATACGGTGATTAAAATGGATAGCTACTATTCTCTACTTATTCGTTTTTGCGTGTTCGAGTATGTGTGTGTGTGAATGTGCGCGTGTGTGTAAATGTGTGTGTGAATGTGCGTGTGTGTGCGTGTGTATGAATGTGTGTGTGCGTGTGTGTGTACGTGTCTTATACATAAACGTACATACATAGCCATGATGTTTCTTGCACATACATATAAACACACGCACACATACGTACACACCTACATACACACCCACATAAAAATATTTTTAAACGCAAACAGAAACAAAATGGAAAAAAAACTCACAAAAAAATACTAACAAAACAAAACGAAAAAAGGCAAGCAAAATACAAAAGATAAAAAATTTAGAAAAATTGCAAAAAACAATAAACTGACTTTAAAAGGGAGTAGAAAAAATATACAAAACGTTTGAACGGTAAATATACAAAGCGTGTTTTTACTAAACATACATAGAGTTTTGAAAAAAATATTATAGAAGAAATACAAAACAAACAAAAATATACAAAACGAACATTTTAAAAAATACAAAAGATAAATATGCGATCTAATGCAACACAATGAATATCAAATAAGAAGAAAAATATACAAAACAGGCAAGCAGACATACAAACGAACACACATACAAACACACAAACATACAAACACACCAACATACAAACATACAACCATACACACATACATAGAGTGCCTTAAATAAGAACAAGTCAGCCGTGCACCTACATATAAGGTTGTTCTAATTCATTGTGACCGTGGGCTAATATGCACAAATTTACTAATGGAGATGACGACGACGACCACGACGATGTTGCTCTTGGTGATGCTGATAATGATGACGACGATGTTAACAATGATTATCACAATAAAGCAGCAATGAACATAAACACACACGCACACACACACACACCCACACACATATATCATCCACACATAAACGAACACACACAAACCTTCCTCTCAGTTCTCCAGGCCCGGTACTTGGTCGGTATGGAAATGGAGCAGAATCGATCGACAGTGATGCAGAATACCGTGTATATGGAGCAGAGGCAGGCCGTGTAGTCTACCGAGAGCCAAAGATCGCAGAAGAATTCGCCTAGAGACCACTTCTTGGCCGTGAGGATGTAGGCCGTGTACAAGGGCATCGAGACCAGACCGATCAACAAATCGCTGACCGCCAACGAAGCTATGAAGTAGTTTGAGGGCTGGCGGATTGAACGCTCCAAAATGAAACTGAGTATGACTATGGAATTCCCGGCTATCGTTAGCAAACTGAGGCCAGCTCCTAATAAGCCGATGAATCCTGATGATGATTGTGATGATGATGACGATGATGACGACGACGATGATGATGATAACGACGACAAATAATGACGTCATTAAACAAAAATGTGCATAAAAAACTAAATTAGGTTTCAATTAAAATATGAGAAAAAGTGAGGAGGTAAGAGGAAATTTTTGAAGAAATTTCAATGAAATTTTCGCCAACCTGTATTCCATAGGAACGCCATAATTGTCGCATCAACCGTCACAGATGTTGTTGTTGTTGTTGAGTTGTTAATGGCGTCATTTATTGCCGTTGTGTTGTTGTTGTCGTCGTTGTTGTTGATTATGTCGCTAAACGTTGTCGTCGATGTGGTTGCTGTTCCTACTGTTGTGAGGTAGTTGTAGTAGCTTCTGTGGCTGCTGCTGCTGACGTCATTGTCGATGACGATTTTGTTGATGTTGTTGTTGGTGTTGTTGTAGGTGTTGTTGTTGACTTTAGCAAGGTTATAGTAGTAGTAGTAGTTATTGTTATTTTTGTTGTTATTATTATTATTGTTGTAGTTGTGGTGGTAGTGGTGGCGGTGATGATTGTGATTGCCGTCGTTCATCATCATCATCATCATCGTCGTCGTCGTTTCGTTGTTGTCTGGCTTTTGATTTGTAAAAAAATATTGTTTACTACTACTACTTTTACTACTACTACTACTACTACTACTACTACGACTACTACTTCTACTACTACTACTAATACTGCCACTACTACTACTACTACTACTACTACTTCTATTACATTATTACATTCTATTACTACATTATTACTTGATTTTGGTAAAAAATTTCATCTGTACATAAGTAAAAATATTTGATCGAAAGAGAATGCCATATATATTATTGATCATGTCTCTGAGACGATGCTAGGTACGTGTTTGTTTGTTTGTTTGTCAGTTTGTGTGTGACTGTGTGTGTGTGTGTATGTGTGTGTAATTGTATGTGTGTGATTGTATGTGTGTGTGTGTGTGTGTGTGTGTGTGTGTGTGTGTGTGTGGTTTTATGTGTGGGATGAATGTGTGTGTTTGTGGTTTTATATACGTATTCGTTTGTGTTGTTGTTGATTTAGTTCATTTTATATTTCTCCTATATACCACTCATCTATCCATCATTTATTCATCCATTTATTCATCCAATCACTCACTCATTCATTCATTCATTCATCCATTCATTCATTCATTCATCCATTTTTTCCGGCTCTATTTTATACTTGGATATGCGGTTCATTTGCGCATGACACGCAATCACGTTTTAATTTCGTCACTTCTGCTTTCTGCTTTTTGTAGCGCCGTACGTACATATTTCTTATTGTTCGTTTGCTTGCTTTTGTATTTATTTCTTTGCTATTTCAACTCTAAAATAATAATGACAAAAGTATGACGACAACGCTGATGGTGATCTCTCTCGGACATCATCGTTCTGTTTCTTGTCACGTTCTAGCGATCATCAGCAATCGCATGATGCAGCAGTAGAAGTAGTAGTAGTGGCAGTTGTAGCAACAGTAATAGTAGTAGTTGTAGTAGTAGTAGTAGTAGTAGTAGCAGCAGTAGTAATAATAGTAGTAGTAGCAGCAGTAGTGGTAGTAGTAGTATTAATATTAGTGGTGAAATTAGTGAAAGAAATAAAATGACAAATTTATTCGTCAATATGTACAAGGCATCTAGATCCATCCATCATACGTTCTGTCAATGAGCTAAAGACGTCTTACGTTATGATGATGTTTGAGTTCTTTTATTCATTTAGTTCGTTCATTTATTTTTTTAAATAATTTCATTAAATTATTTGTACCCATTACATGCTTGTAAAGATTTGGGACTGCAAGACCTGATTAAATATTTACACAATTATATATTTGTATCTCGTTTCGTCTCGATTGAATTCCAGACATAATTTCGATTTCGTTTCGAAATAATGACGAGAGAGGCGGACTCCTATTAAATATTAATAATTATTCGTCTTAGTTAATGCTCTGATTTATTGAAAAACTCGTCTGCACGGGATTGTTCATTTGTCATCTTTGATATTTTTTCTTCATCATCATCATCATCACCAGGATCATCGTCATCACCACCATCATCGTCATCATCGTTACCAGGATCATCACCAGGATCATCACCAGGATCATCACCAGGATCATCATTGTCATCATCACCACCAAGGATCATTACCAGGATCGCTGCATCGGCCATGTTACGCACCCGTTAAGCGTAAAACCCGCAATGAACGGATTATAACAGCGCGCGTAGAAAATCGATGAGGTGGTGATGATGATGATGATGGTGATTGTGATGATGATGATAGCGATAGCTAAGGTGATCATTATCAAGATGATGATGATGATGAAGACGATGATGATGATAGCTACAACAACGGTTATAACGTAGGAAAATAAAGATATATATAGAAACGGTTATTTCTTTAAAAAAAAAATAATAATTTTTTTCCTTTTTTCAGATATAAATCATCCGAAATCATAATTTCAAGCCGGAAGGAAAATCTTAAATTTATTTTTTGGTAACAATTTTGTTTCCTCTTAAAAAGTGATCCTAATCTGAAGTTATTTGGGCATACCAATACCATAAAATAAGGGGTAATAATAATATTACCATTACCATTAAAACCAACATTGTGCCATGGTACCTACTGACTTCCAGTAAGTTTCTACAGCCACACACCTCAGCAAGTAGTAATAGTAGTGGCAGCAGTAGTGGTAGAAGTCTCGGCTGTACTAGCAACAGCAGTAGTAGCAATAGAAGTAGTAGTAGTGGTAGTAGTAGTGGTAGTAGTAGTAGTAGAAGTAGTAGTAGTAGTATTTTTAATACTACTAATGTATATTTTACAACTCCATCGAAAAACATTAATAGCAGACTTAGAGTGCAGTTGTAGGAAAATGGGAGGGCTCTTTCAAAATACACTTCTTGCAGTGCAACTATTGCGAGGGGAAGAAAATTGAATTACACAAACAAAAATGCACACATGTGTGTTTTTTTATGTGTGTGTATGTGGCTATATTTGTATGTGTGTGTGTGTTTGTGTGTGTGTGTGTTTGTTTGTGCTTGTATGTGTGTGGATGTGTGTGTATGTGGCTATATTTGTATGTGTGTGTTTGTTTGTACTGGTATGTGTGTGGATGTGTGTGTATGTGGCTATATTTGTATGTGTGTGTATGTGGCTATATTTGTATGTGTGTGTGTGTGTGTGTTTTTGCTTGCATGTGTTTGGATGTGTGTGTGTATATGCGTATGTACAATGGAAATTTTTGGATTCCTGGCGTAGGTATAAAGCAGTCGGTAGTTTATTGTTAAAATTCATCACAAATACAAACACATACAATGTAGAGCAACGTATATAAATGTATATAACAATATGTGTGTATGTATGTGTTTGTGTGTGTGTGCTTGTCTGTGTGTGTGTTTGTCTGTGTGTGTGTGTGTGCATGTGAGTGTATGTATGCTTGTATGTGAGTAT
>NW_008705254.1:458491-488491 GCF_000326865.2 Helobdella robusta | reverse complement strand
TGGTAGCTTTTTCAACGTCACATTCCCAAAAATTATCGGATGATAGTGCGTTGCTCAAAATTATAACTCAAAACTAAAAATGATAAATTTTCCTGTCTAGGAAGTGAATTTTACTGACTTAATAACAACAGTTCTCAATGAGAAGACTATTGCCCTGGTCCTTTAAATCCGCCGCGTGTTTGTCTGTCTGTCTGTCTCTCTGGTTGTCTGTCTGTTTGTTTGTCCGTCTGTCTGATTGTTTGCATGTACGTGCGTGAACGTATACGAACCGACACTATTTTGTACTCGACCGGCGTGTGTGCCGGTGTACTTCTTCGGTAGGTACTCCAGTGGGAAGTACTGGGCCGGTATTACGTCGAATACCGTGTTCATCGACTTGTGGATCGAAATGTGTGGGCGCATTCGCGGCTGTCGGTATATTATTATTATTATTATTATTTAATAATATTGTTATTATTTGTTATTATTATTGTTGTTATTGGTTATTATTATTGTTATTATTATTGATATTATTTATCATCATATCATCTTCGAAACCTTGCAGAATTAATTTGTCCAGCCAACTAAAAGCAAGCATCAATAGAACGACAAAAAACATACACAGTCACACAAACACACACACACATACAAACACATACAAACATACACACAAACACACACACCTCTCCACAAACCACACTTCGTAATATAGACTTCATCAGCGTTAAGCCAATGTCCGTAAGAAAGCCAGCGTTATAAACTATAATACTGTCCATACGGTCGGCTGAATAATGCTAAAAATTATTATTATTATCGTTGTTGTTGTTATTATTATTATTATTGTTAATTTTATTATTATAAATATATAATTATAAATATATAATTATAATAATAATATAATCAATAATTATATTTTTCCCCCATAAATAAAAGCATACATAAATAAAAGAGTATAAATAATAATTATAGTTATAATAATAAATATATAATTATATTATTATAACATGCATACCTCCATAATGTCGAGAACCGCCTTGACTTGTAAAACCGATATTCTAGTCAAGTGACCGAAACAGCTGTTCGACATATCGACAAAGTAGACGGTTCCATTCGGTGTCGTACCGTCTCTCGTATCGAAATACTGTCGGTACTCGTAAATGGCCTGGCAGCACCGAATCTCATTCTCTACGCTCATCTCTGGATCGGTCACGATGATTTTATCTGGTCGGTCGGTTGATTATGAAGGGTTGGTTATTATTTAATTTTTGTCGGATGAATTATGGATTGACTGATGAATAAAATTGATTGATTGATTGATTGATTGATTGATTGATTGATTGATTGATTGATTGATTGATTGATTGATTGATTGATTGAAAATTCAAATTCTTACTCATCCTCATCAGCCAGAGTTGACGGCCAATGGTATCCAACTTAGGCATTGGCAAATGAACCCTGCGTATTGTATATTACGTCAAAATATTATTATTTAAATATGTGCTAATTATCATTGATAGGTTGAATAATTGATTAATTAATTGATTAATTGAAATAAAGACTGATTGGTAGAAAAATTGATTGAGTGATTGATTAATTATTAACATACAACTTTATATTTCATTTCACAAATACCAAAACGTCCTATCCTAATAACACCGAAAAATACCAAAATACAAATACCCTTGATTTAGAAACTTCTGAATTCCCGGTTCGAATATATCGATATCCGACAGCATAGCCGAATATCGAGTCTTTGTGGCCATCTTCTTTGTTAAAACGTCCTCGGCTTTCTCAATGTTGTAATGCGCTTTTCTCAATATTTCTTTCAAAAACTGCCGATCTTGAGATTCAGTTATGGTAAATAAATATTTATTCTCAAATAATTATTAATATTTAATAATAATAAAATGTTAGTAATAGACCATAATTTTTAAATTTATGAATTTATAGAATATTGTAATAATAGTAAAATATATATAGCGAACCGGTTCTGCAAGAGATGTGCTTTTTAGAAGCGAGCCATTTCTTTAGATGCTCCTCTTTCTTTAATAATTCCTCCTCCGAAATCAAATACTCCTTCAAATCGTCACCTTTTGTGCCATCCCTGGTCTTAGTACCGCTATTGATAACGGTGTTTTTATCGTCAAGAGTATCGATATTTGGACCGACAATGATGCAGGCATTGTCGGTTTTGAAATTGTGTCGGTAATTAAATACGGAGGAGAGTAAACATCGGAGGGATCTCGATGTCGATAGTGATGATGATGTTGTTGTTGTTGTTGGTGTAATTGTTGCTGATGTAATTGTTGTTGTTGGTGTAATTGCTGTTGCTAGAGGTGCTACTGTCTTCAGTGGCATTGATTGCGATGATTTTATTGTTGGAGGAAGCTTTAGTAGTTTATTAGCAGTTGTGTTTGTTGTTTTTGAATGCGGTTGTTGCTGTTTGGCGTCATTTTTTATTGTTGTTGTTGTTGGTTGTTGTTGGTGTGGTTGTTGTTGTTTTTTGGAGACGTTTGTTGGTGTTGTGATAGTTTTTTTTGTAACTAATTTTGGCTTCGTTTTATTTTCAGTTTTAACATTAACAGATTTCGCTTTGAGTTGTTCCTCATTGTTTGGCTTCATCAAGAAATAATTTTTATGAACGTGTTGGGTCGGCGTTGGTGGCTCGTTTGAGGCCACTTTGACGTTTTCCTTCTGTGGAACTTTCCTCTTTACCGATAAAACTATCGAGTTTGCTCTTGCTGACGATTTTGTTGATGTAGCTGTTGTCGTTGCTGCACTTGTGGATGTAGTAGTCGCCGCATTGTTGTTGTCTGCGTGTGGAAACTTATCGTTTGATCTGAAATTAGCGTTAAAGTCAGCTATGGCGGTGAAGTTTGGGAAGTCTAGGTCGTAATAACTAACATCAATGTCACCGATGCAAAAAAGGTCATCACTATTTGCGATAATGCTGTTACTGGTTGTGTTTGGATTAACTATTTCGTCGTCGCCATTCGAATTTGTTATTTCTTTGAATGGTTTTTTGGATGTGACGGTTGTTTTTGTTGTGGCTCTTGAAGTTGCTGCTGCCGATGTTGTTGTAGTTGTCGCCGAGACCTTCTCAACAAAGTCGGTGTTCGGTGCGTTAGCAGTAATGGGCTGTGGCTCGGCGAATATCAATTCCTCTTGATAATCAACATTCGAATTCGCATTTTGCTGAATCTTCCGCTTCACTTTAATCCGTAAAATTAGTTGTTTTAAAAGATATAAAATAATATTCAAACTAAATTTTTTATAAAATATGAAAAAATTGTAAGCTCATAAATACCATTTACAAATAATGATAAAAGATATTATCTTTTTCTTGTCTAACTCTATAAAGTACCAGCAACACACACACGCAGCGCTTGTAAATTTCTAAATTCACGTATCTGGTAAAAATCAGAAATCTTTTGCATTTGAACTCGGTCATAACGTAAGTAGGACCAGACACCTCAACCATTTAAACCAAATTAACAAACCCCATTGTTTTATTGATTCACATCTACCCATATCAACTTGGAATCGACCGCGGTTGTCTCTCAGCATATCAAAAATAATTATAATTATAGTCCATAACAATCACGACCATAATTATTATTATTACTTATTTATTATTATCATAATTTATTATTATTATTATTATGGTAACTTTGCATCAGCTGATATTAATGTTATTGCTACGATCCTTGTTCATTAATCGCATCACATCTGGACCGAGTTTACTAACTATATTATTATTATTATTATTGTTGTAAATATTATTATTATTATCTAGATGATGGTTATTGCTATTACTATTATTATTATTGTTTGTTTGTTTACTTTAATTACGATGACGGGTTGTTGTGAGCATTTGAAAAACAGGTGGGCGGGTTTTTTCTCAAATTATACGAACCATATTATTATTATTGCGAAATAAATAAACATATAATTCTTAATTAAATGTTTTTAACATATATAGATTTAATTCAACTACAATAATAAAAACGAAAAAAAGAAAATAATAATAATAATAATCAGTCGATACCATGTACCAGTCAGACGATACCATAAAATGTGGTTAACAAAACATCGATAAATATTCGACAAAAATACCGACAGTTATAAGAATAATAATAACCCAACTCAATTCCGGTTCTAATTAGTCATAATAAAAATAATAATCATAATAATTTGTACCGAATCGATACTGATTCGGTATCGGTAAACGTTGGAAGAACCGGCATTATCTAAGTTGCAGTAGTCGTAGTTGCAGTAGCAAATTTTCCCTGCGGCAGCGCTCCGCATGTACATCAGATCGATTTCATGGTAACATCCCTTTTTCTCTATGTCACTTGCTGTGTGCGTGCGTGCGTGTGTATGTGAGTGAGTACGTGTGCGTGTGTGCGTGTCTGTGATAGCAATCGAAGTTAAGAACGTCAACATTAATAAAAATAACTAACTGCTGATTGAACAATTAATTATTAATTAAATTGATAAGCTAAGGTTTGGGTTGATTTTATTTTATTGTACGATTTTATTACAGAGGTTTAAGACATTCACCAGGCCGTATAAACTGCCACAGACACTCAAACAACCACCAAGTTTTACCGACTACCATCTAACCGTATTTAACAGAATAGCAGTAATGGGCTCTCTCGCAGACCGGCATCACGCGAGCGTTTTCCTTGTCAAACATACCGCACTCGACCGGTAAACTATCCGGTTGTTCGTACGATATTATTGGACAGAGCGAGCAAGTATATGAATTATCACTCGTCTGCACATATGGCGTCATTACGTCATCATCAACGTCATAGTCATCATTAAAATGACCATCAGAGTCCATTTTGATACCGATAGAATCGACAGAAAGTGTAACATTTTTCTGAGGCGGTTTAACTCTATCAAGTTTGGATACTAGCCTGTCGGTCGGTTCCGTATCGTCTGAAGGATCTGAGATCTCGTAATTACCGAAATCGTCATAATCGTAATTGTACGACCATGATACGTCGCTGGCATTGTTGATCGGGACTCTCTCCATAATGACCCTCACTTTTGTATATTCGGTACGGTAAGCTTCATAGAATTCATAATCTACTGGTCCATATCCATAATATTCTTCACCAACCTTAACCCCTCTAATTGTGGATGACTGTTTTTCTGAGGTATTTGTTTGAGTTGATGATATGGTCTGTGTGGCTGTTGTTGATGTTGTTAATAATGTTGTTGTGGCCGTGGTTGTTGTTGTGGCTGTAGTGATTGATGTGGTTGATGTTGTCGCTATCATGGTTGTTGTGGCCGTGGTTGTTGTTGTGGCTGTGGTAACAATTGATGATGTAGCCGGTGTGGTTGTTGTTGATGTTGTTATTGTTGTGGCTGTGGTAATAATTGATGATGTAGCCGGTGTGGTTGTTGTTGATGTTGTTATTAATGTTGTTGTGGCCGTGGTTGTTGTTGTGGCTGTGGTAATAATTGATGATGTAGCCGGTGTGGCTGTTGTTAATGTTGTTATTAATGTTGTTGTGGCCGTGGTTGTTGTTGTGGCTGTGGTAATAATTGATGATGTAGCCGGTGTGGCTGTTGTTAATGTTGTTATTAATGTTGTTGTAGCCGTGGTTGTTGTTGTGGCTGTGGACGTTGATGTGGTTGATGTTGTCGCTACCATGGCAGTTGTGGCTGTGGCCGCTGCTGCAGTTGTTGTCCCACTCATCATCGCCGAGGCAAGCACTGCGAAAGATAACATCAGTGACGTCATAGCGGCATTTGCTATAAATTCACTTTTAAACGATTTCAAATAGCTGTTGTGTTTGTCTGCCCGTGCGTGTTCATACCCTCGTGTAAGTGTGTGAGAGTGGCCACTCCTTCCAGCGACATTTACAGATGGAAACTACCCAGACAAAGAATTCTTCATAAAACCATTCAGAATTCGCCTGGAAAAAAGAACGAATTAACGTTCGATCACTCTTCTATTAATAATAATATAACGACAATTATAATAATAATAAGAACAATAATAATAAAAATAATAATAATTTTTATTATTAATCAAAGCCCTTCAAATCGAATTTCACAATTTATTTTCAAACTTTATTTCTTAATCGAGGCGTAAAATCAGAACAAAAACAACAACAAAAACAACAATAATAATAACAATAACAACAAATAATAACAATAATAATAAGCAATTTCTCAATTCGTCCAGTCAGCAAATTCAGTCATCTCATTCATAATTTAAAAAGCAAAGAAAGATGGTTCTAGTTTATCAATGATAGTGAAATTGAAATATACGCGCGCATACATATCTTGCACACATACACACACACATAAACGAATACTTACACACACACATACACATACAAACAAACATACATACAACCCCTTTATTCAAAAATACTAGCCGACATAACGCTATAGAAGGAGAGTAAAGATAAATAAAACATAAAAATGTAAACAACAAAGAAAAAATACTAAATAAAAAACAAAATGTAAACAGAAACAAAGAATAAATAGTAAATAAGTAATTACAGAATGTAAACAAACCAAAAAAAGATAATAAATAATTAAACCCATTAACATAGAAAACCATGTTCCAATTAAGTTACTCATTCAAGTACCACATTCATTCACTTTCTCATTCTTCCATTCATTCCTTCATTCTCTCTCTCATTCATTCATTTATTTTCTCATTCATTCATTAATTTTCTCATTCATTCATTCACTGGCAGGTTCAATCGATCAACCAACGTTCAAACCAACCAATCCATTCATTCATTCACTAGTCTAAATGAAAAATTCAAAGGCATAGCACAACTGCTACTACCATTACTACTACTACGACTACTACTGCTACTACTACTACTACTACACTACTACTACAAATAATAATAATTACAATAATAATAAAAGCGAATGCAATGTGGGAAGTGGAAATAACCTGGAATAAAACGGAGAAAAAAAATCCATAGATCGTTCTCCAACGTAAGTACAATACATTTCAAGATAATACACGCACACACACACACACGCCAACACAAGCGCACACACACACGAGCACACACGAAATTATACTGATATGAATGAAACTTTGTTTTGTTTATTTAAATTCCATTAATTCGAATCACATAAGTCAATGTTCTCAAGCCAAAGTATAATACCTATGACATGAACATATAAACGCACACACACACACACACACACACACACACACACACACACACACACACACACACACACACACACACACAGACAGTTGCAATTGCAATCATGGTTTTTACAGATAATGTCATATAAAATTAAACATGAACGACCGTCAAAAAATAATGAGACGATTAATTGATCAATTAACTAGATTATACTGATTTAATAGATTAATAAGATAGTTGATTTAATTAAAAAACTAAATTAATATTATTAATCATTGTATCGATACATATGAGATGTTTCAAACAAGCCTTTAGTTTTACATACACAAGTGCAATAACATCGAAGTATAACAAATAATAACCATATACATACATACATACAAAACCAGTTTTCGCAGGTTTCTGTTGTATGTATGTGTATGTTTGAGTTAGTGAATGTATGTATGTATGTATGTATGCATGTATGAATGTATGTATGTATATAGATGTCTGTGATTGTATGTATGTATATATATATGAATATATATACCAATATATATATATAAATGAACGCAAGTCAGTATATTCGATGTATGCAATTTATATAAATATATAAATAAATATATATATATAATCCTACATATATATAATTATATATATATATATAATTATATATATGTAGGATTATATATATGTAGGATTATATATATATATATAATTATATATATATAATTTATTTTAATTTATTATTAAGCAAATAATAAAAATATTAAATTAGATTCTTCAAGCCACTACTAAAATAAACTTACAATCATGAAAGTTAAATAAATAAGGGTACTTAAGAACCCAATATGGCCGCAATCATCAACATCATCACCATCCTCATCATCATCACCATCATCGTCATCATCACCACCATCGTCATCATCATCTGTGTTCTAGTTCTATATTGGGAACAATTGCTTTCGTATCGTCTCCAGCTGCTCTAGCTATCATTGTTTCTCGATCAGCTCTGTGATTGGAAGGTTTGAATTTTCAATTTATTCAGAGATAAAAATATCAACCAATGAGAAAAAACATTTAATTAACTTATTTACTGTTATCTAAAAGCAACCAACCAACCAACCAATCAGAAATTTTAGCCTCATCGACTTCAAATAAAAACCAACCAATCAGGGTTCACTTACTTTTTCCCAAGGGCCATCAATCCATAAATAACTCCGACAGAAAATACCAGGCCGCAGCCAATCACAGTGCTAACTGTGAAATATAGAGCTACAGGAATTATGGCAAGCCTGTGTTGTTTAAAAAAAACAATAAATAATGAAAGTAACAAACAATAAAATTATTTTATTTCGAGATACTTTAACAAAATTAAATTACAATATAAAACAACCAATAATTATTATTAATTATAGTTTGACCCTGACCCAGAAAATATGAATGCCCTCTGCATACTGGACACCCTATCAGAGAACTGAGAAATAGGTCGGGTCAGCTGGAAAAATTGACAGCATACAGGAACCTCGAAGATAAGAACTATCATAGCTAAGACACTAAAATAATAATAATAAATAATAATAATAATGAGCCGAAATTAACAATGAATTATTAACTAATAAAGCTATCATGAGTTTAATTAAAGACTAATAATTTTGAATTTCAAAGAGTCCAAAATTTATTTAAAAATCAAATTTAGAAAAAAAACTAAAAAATAAAACAAAGATAATAAAACACAACGGACATTTGAATGGCGCCGGCCACAATGGACAGAATATGAATGGAGATACAAGTCCATATGCCCATCGCAAAGCAGACTGCATAGACACATAAACACATAAATAACATTAATAATATTTAAATAATAAATACAAAATAAAATCATAATTTAAATTATCTATTGATCGACTTTAAAACGATTTAGTTAGTTTTTTTTACTTTTTATCCATTCATCAGTATTTTTTAAACATTAACTCTGAATTTCAATTTAGGCTCATAAAATAGATTCTTCATGTTGCTACAAATACAGCGTTACTAATTTTTGACTGAAGTTAGGTAATAAATTTTAAATTTGTGGTGTAATTCATTCAGAAGTTCATTTTTAAACTGGAATTAAAAGTGGGAGTAGTCTACTACACAAGGCGGAAAAAACTTAAAAAAAAACACAAAATTAAGTATTAATTAACCAACTTCCTCCGGCAATGGCGGCCGCCACTTTGACGAGAATTCTACACCACCAGGCCACTTCCGGATTGTTAGCGTTGGTGTTGCTATTCTCAACGTACACCTCCGTGGATGCCACTGGGTTTGAAGAGGACGGCTGCATTTTTCCAGCTAAAGACTTCTCACAATTTTAAAATTAAATCTCAATTATTTATGAGTTAGTTTAGTGAAAAATAAGTAAATTTCTAGCAAACGTATCAAAATTACTAATTTTCTCTGGACTATGAATTCGCTTTGTTTACTTCACGATTTAAAGAATAATCTGATGAAAGTTAACTTCACGTGAAATGAAATTTAAAAGTAGATTAATTTTACCTCCCTCATAAACGTCTTGCAATTAATATTTAATTAAATAATTAAACAATTATAGTTAATTATTAGTATTAACTATATTCTAATATTTTTTCAAATACATAAACAATACACACATTTCTATAAAAATGTAAATTAAATTATCTTTGTGTATGTCGTATATAGAGACATTTCGACCCTGGGTTTACGTTAATACACGAATATAAAAAATTATTTTGAAACAAAACTACTTTCTTTCCTAATTCAAATGATTGATTAGTGAAATTAGTGAAAATGTCGCATTATCAGAGCAAAAGAAGTGATTACTACGGGGACAATTATAGTCCTAATTATCGTACAAGGAGGGCTGGGGGTAGAAGATTCACTGGATCTACATCCAATCGTGGACGTGGTTACGGGGGTAGGGACGGTGAACGATACCCCCCACGACAGGTTAGGGATTGCATTGCTTTGAAATTTGCTTTTCAACTTAACTCTGTTAAAGATACCTTTGGTTACCTTTTAAAATTTAATTTCAATATTTAAATGAATTTTAATGTTTTTTAATCAAATGATAAAATTTAATTTAAAATTATAATTCAGTCGCGAGATGACGACAGAGATCGATATCACGATAGAAGCAGGCATCAAAGTGGCCGACGTTATAAAGATGATGACTATGATAGATACAGAAGAGAAAGATCACGGAGTAGAAGATCTGAATCATCATACTCATCTGAGGATGATCGTAGGCCATCAGATGACGAACATACATCGGCTTCTAAGAAACCAAAAATCCAAAGTAGCACACTCATTAGTGAAATTACTAAAAATGTAAACACAGATAAGCATCCCCATTCTGAAATTAGTGTACCAGCTGGGGCTATGCAGAATCCAATTGAAATCGACCAACCATCTCCAGAAAAACAACAGCCTATCAGTCAAATTTCTCAACAACCAAACTACAACATTGAGGATTATTTAGAAGCTGAAAAGTTGTCTCAAAAAACTCAGTTAATCCTCTCTAAACTAGGCTACAAGCCAGAAATGCTGGCTTCAAGTGTGAATGACAAAAAGACCAACACCATGGTAGGTGAGGCAACAAATCAGCAGGTGCCCGCAGCCACAAAAGCTGCAGCTGGGGACACCAGCGATTCATACTTACCCCAACCTCAACATCAACAACTGCAGCAAAAACAACATCATCAAGAAGAGAGCCAGCCAAAGCAGTCTGCATCGTCGTTTTCCTCTAACTCGATGATTGAAAGTATTTTGAAGTCAATAGGTTATGGGGATGAACTTTTCAAACAGCAGTCATCGGGCTATTCAGCTGAGCACACTACAGCAACTGTTTCAGCTTCTGACAAATCTCAAGCAGCTGGTAGGAGAAAGCATAACAACTCCAAATCTGAAGACAAACATCTGTATGAAAGGTTTTCAGATTCAGACAATAACAACAATGATAATGAAGAAGGTGATGGTAGATTCATTGAGGATGATGAGGATGATACCTCAATCACGAGAACCCTTAAAAGCATCAGAGGACATGTGAATGCTAGCATTGAAACACCATCTTCTGAACTTTTAAAATTCCAGCACCAAAAATTGAGGAAGCAGAAATTGTTGCAGCAGCAGCAGAAAATGTTGCTTGAGCAGAAAGAGCAGGAGTTGAAGTTGCAGCAAAAGGAGCAAGAGTTGAGACTGCAACAGCAGCAACTACTTGAAAGGGAAGCTATGTTGAAGCAACAACAACTCAATATTCAACAACAATTTCAACAGCAGCGGCAACCATTGCAACAGCAGCAGCAGCAGTTGCAACCTCTGCAGCATAGAGCTTCTAAATTTGATCAGTCTACTGCATCTGTGATTGTGCAGTACCCACTGCAACAACAACAGCAGCAACCATATCCGTTGCAGCAACCACATATGCAACTGCAACAGCAGCAGCAACAACAACAACAGCATCAATTATCATTTCAAATTCAACAGCAGCAGCAAGGGAAGCAGATTAAAAGATTCATTGAGAATGATAATATGGACCCGATAAAAAAATCAAGAATGGAGCCATCAATGACAATAACATCGACTAAAACAGGGATGTTGCCATCAACAGCTGCAAACAAGTTACAAAAAAACTCAAAATGGGACCAACCAAATGTTCCCACTACAAATTCGCAGCAACAGCAACAACAAGCTTCCAAAGTCAGAAAGTCAAGATGGGCCCAAGTGGCACCAGCACAGGACACAACAGCAACTCAACCACAAACTGAAGTGGTGGAAAGTCGAAAGATCACCATCAAACAACAGCAAGATCGACCACCACCATCTTCATCCTCGTCATCTTCTTCTTCCAGAGAAAGTTCTAGAGAAAGAAAGATCTCGAATAGAAGCAGCAACCCGAGTGTTTCACGTGATTACGGCAGGGGTGGCAGATCATCGGGGCCCTCCAGATTCACTAACAAAAAGAACTGGTATGCAGACAGCAAACACTCAAAATACGACCCCAAATACCCTTCAAACAGTGGTAGCCAGAACAGAAACAGACCATATATGGATAGGCTGGGTCCAGCTGATAAATTTAGGAATGGGCGTGATTCCCAGCTTAAATTTACAGAGAGAGTTAGACCAAGAGGAACTGATCAGTCTTCAGAGAACAAAGACCTCCCTCTAAAAAAAGAAGATCCAGTAACAGCAGCAGCAGTTGCTACAGCAGACTCGAAGCAGAAGAAACCAAAGACGAACTTTGATTATTTTGACGAAGGAAGTCATTGGTGTGAGGTGTGCAATCTGGTCTTCGATGAGGCCATTGATTATATGAAGCATCTTCACACTCCTAAACACCAAAAAGTTTCTATATTTTTTATTTTTTTAATTTTCTCTTTATATATTCAAAACTGAAAGACAATATAATGTTGACTTATTATTTAATGAGTTTATTACAAAAAGAATGACAAATAGTATTATTTTTTTAATTATTTTCTTTTTCTAGCTTATTAAAGGAACACATATGCCATGGCTTAAACTGCCTGAGACTTCAAGATCAGCTGATCAAAATAAATTTGTTAAGAACAGAATATCTGTGCCATTAAAAGGTTAGCTGATGTTTTTGATGTCTTTGTGCTAGTGTATTGTTGTTGATGTTACCATTTTAATGTCAGCCTGTGTCCTGCCGATGAGAAAGTAAGTTGTGTGTTTGTTTGATAGTTTCTGCCTTACATTGCTAAATGCTGATGATTCCAATTAATTTATTCCTATTTTTTAATTCAATACCCATTTTAGCTGCATTGACTGCCTGAAAAATATATAGTCCACATACCAGAAATTATAAAGAGATTTTTCTTTAAAAAAAAAAAATTGTAGCCAAAAATACCAAATAAACCACATCTTTAAATCATCACCATTTAATAAAATTATGCCCTATATGAATGGCATATGCCGCCCATATGTCTAAAAAAAATTCCAGAGAGAAATGGATGGAATTAGAGAGTATGTTATTGTCAATATTGGAGATAGTGAGGAACATTTTTCCAGTATCATTTACTTAACTCATTAATATATTGTATAATTTGTAATTTATTTGCCCAAAATGAATCACTGATTCGCGTATGTTTTTTTTTCTTTTCCCTAATTTTAGGAGTGGAGTTTCTAATGGCCACAGAGGCCTACTATTGTAAACTTTGCAGTGAGCTGATAGCTGGAGCGCAGCTAGCCCAGGAACACATCAAGAGCCAGGCACACAACAACTTCTATAGGGTAGTTACATCTGTCTTTTGTTTTTTTGTAATGTTTCAGAATTTAATCTTTTTAGTTAGTACATTATGCCTTTAAATACTTAATTATACTTGATCATATTAAGTAGACAAACACACACACACACACAAACACACAAAGATAAACATACATGCATACACACATACAAACAAATATACAAACAAACAAAACAAACACACCCAGACGTACGTTGACGACCATCCTAATTACGAGAGGCAGCGTGAATTAGTGAAGGAATCAAAATTCGTTCAGTCCTCTCGCGTTCCATCCAGCGAGAACATCAGCAACAAGGAAGGCAATGACGTCATCAACCTCGAAGACGACTCCACCGCAGCTGCTGCAGCTGCTGCCTCCGATGGCAGAAGGTCTCCAAGCAAAAGTGGCGCTAGAGGGAAAGGTAGTCTCGGCCGTTCGGATGATTCAAAACTTGCTAAAGATAAGGACGCTGGAAGAGATAAAAAGTCATCTGTTGAGAAATTGGATGCTACATCTGCTGCTGCCAGCAGCTGTAAAAGTAGCGCTAAAGTTACTGTAGCAAGTAGTAGTAGCAGCAGCAGTTCTTCTACAACTACTTCAACTAGCACTACCAAGGCACATGAGCCGAGCAAATCTCTGCCTGAAAAAGTGGAAAGCTCCAGCAGATCACTTACTGGAACGTCATCAGCTGCTGCCCGTGAAATTACTCCGGCCGTTTCAAACAGTGAAAGTGAGCTATCAGCTAGCTCCACCATCAAAAGCATCATGGCCTCCATCAGTGCAAAGGAGAAACAGCCAACTAATTCATCTGGAGCTACTTCCACAGCAACAACAATGGCGATTTCATCTGCTTCTACTTCCACATCTTCAGCGGCTTCAAAGAAACTTCCTTTCATTGGCAAACGTCTTCAAGTTTCCAAGCAAACATCTGGAAGTGGTATAGATGATCCCTCAAAGTCTCAGCAGCAGACGTCGTCATCCACCACCAGCAAGAACTCAGCCAGCCTAAGCAGGGATGAGCTGCTGTCTCAAGTTATGAAGGAAACAGTCATTGGACCCATCGTATCTATTCCTACACCAGCTAGTATCAGTAGCAGCATCAGTTTGGCAGTCGCAGCTGCTAGCCACAATTTGCAGCAACCGCCGCCAGGGTATCCTTTTTATCCGATGCCCCCTATGATGCCCCCGTTCCCACCATTCCCATACATGCCCCCTCCATTTTATGACATGAACATGATGCACAACTACTATGCTGATCCTAACTTGATGCAGACAACTGTTAATGCTGCAGCAGCTCTTGAAGCTGGTAGTGACGGGAAGAAAGGTCCCGGTGTGGTGAATGACGTTGTTGCTGCTGCTGATGGTGGTGATGGTGGTGGTGCAGATGTGCAAGAGTCATATGAGAACTATGAGAACAGTGAGAACAACAACAGCAACAATTTAGATGAGAAACAACAAAATAGCAACAACAATAGTAGTAGTAACGACAATGCTAACAATGAAAGTGGCAAGGAAACAGCTGCTGCTGATGCTGATGCAAGCAAGCAGCAGCAACAGCTGCATAGTGTTGTCATGGAGACCACTGACAACATCGAATGTGTTGAAATGGAAGTTGATGAAGATGACAGCTGCAACAACAACAACAACAACAGCAACAATAACAATAATAATACCGTTGCTAAAGATGACAACAACAACAACAGCAGTAGTAACATGGAAAATTTGAAAGAAATGGCCTCAACAACATCAGTAGCAGCAATGAACACTCAACTACAAGCTCTCCCAGCAGCAGAATTTGAACTTACAGACAGTGATCTAAACTTTGAACTCTTGTCTGCAGCTGAAGCATCATCATCAGCTTCATTGACAACAGCAGCATCTACTGCCACCACCACCATCGCCACCACTACTACTGCAACAACTTCCGCTACAAACGCCACTACTACAACCACATCTCTAGAACATTCAGATAATACTGACAACAATCCCAACAACAACAACAGCCTATCCTATTTTGGTTCAATATTTTCAGAAGGTACTAGTAACACTGGTTTAACAGTATTAAACAGTATGACCTATAATTTTACTACTAGTAGAAGTAGTAGTATCACTTCAATGCAAGACACGTACACTGATTACAATGTTAGCGCCGGCGATGATGATAATGATGATAATAATGATAATAATAATAATAATAATGATGATAATAATAATGATAATGATGATAATGATGAAGGTTTAGATGCAGATGAGTTAGCTAGGATTGCATTTTACAGAAGCTATCTCAACAACGATGACGAAGATGGTGATGATGTTAATAAAAACAATAACAACAACAACAATAATAATAATAATGATGATGATGATGATGATGATGATGATAATGATAGTAAAATTACTACTACTACTACTACTACTGTAAATGATACTAATACAGTTGATACCGGTATTGTAGATAGTATTGACACTCGTGTCACAACACCTTTGCATGTCAATTGTAGTAATGTTGTTGTTGTTGCTACTTCTTACGCCGACGAGAGTAATGTAGTTGATACTACTACAACTACTATGGCTTCAGCTGCTACCGCTACTACTGCTGCATCTGGCGATGATAATGAAGATAGCAATCTTACTACTACTACTACTACTACTACAACTATTACTAATTCTAATAATTATGTTGATGATGATAATTATATTAGTACCATTATTCCTCCTGCTACTATTACTACTACTCCTCCTACATTTTCTGGTGATTATGATGGTACTACTACTACTACTACTGCTACTACTACTACTACTTCTGATACTAATTTACCTGTCTTATCTGATCTTGATAGTTATAATGGTAATACTGGAAATAGTAATAATAATAATAATAGTATTGATAATGATCTTGATAATTTAATGAGTTTTATTATGACAGGAAATGATAATGGTAATTATTATAATAATAATAAGGATGGCCGTGTTATTGAAATTGTACAGCAGAGCTATGATGGATGTGAGGGTAATGGTGGTGGCATTAGCAGAGATATGAGGATGGCTGAAGGCCATGTTATTGATACTACTACTACTACTACTAGCAGTAGCGCTACTAACTTTTGTGATGACGACGACGATGATGATAATGATGATGATGATGATAATAGTGGTAACGATGATGATCAGAAAGGTTGTGGTTATGATAGGGATAATAATAACAATGATAATAATAATAATGATGATGATGATGACAACGATAATAATAATAACAATGATGGTAAGACTGATGGTGATAATGATGATGATAGCGATGAGAGAATCACTCAGCACTATAATCTCTCAAACGTCTTCTATGTACTTGGGGGATGCCTCAACCCAAATATTCTTCGTGACCCAATTAATCCCTGTGACTCAGTTAATCCGGAACATGCCGATCTGGAGGTTAAAGGTCAAGAGGTTCATGACGTCACGAGAATGATGGAAGGAGAAGATTCCAACTCCACTATCGCCCTGGCCGCCGGAGATGAAGAGGCCGTGGATAGACTGAATGAATTGGATGAATGAATGATAGATTAAGATGGATGAATGAATGAATGAATGAGTGGAGAAATGGACTAAATGATCGAATGAATCAGTACACTGTTTATATATTGATAGATGAATTTTGAGTTTGACCATTGAATGCACGAATGAATGAATTAATGAATGAATGAATTGATAAACTGAAATAATTGATGAAAGAAAGAACGATGGGTTGACAGAAAGAACGATGGATAAATAAATGAAAGTGTGAACGAATGAATGAATGCGCGATAAAAAAAACAATTTTAACGATGAATAATAACCAGAGTTGAATGTACTTAACTTCAATTTATATTAGCATTTTGCTTTGTGATTGTTATACACACATATACAATATATATATGTATAACATTAGAAATGTTATTGTTGATTTTTTTGTTATTAATCCGATACAAAGTTGAAACTTTTCAAAGGTTTTTCGTGTTGTTGTCTTCAATATTAACTTCTATATAAGGTACGAATTGTTTGTGTATGCATAGAAAACAGTTAAACCGCCAACAACCAAAACGAATATATAGAGACAAACATAGTTTTACTCATACAATACAAATAACAAAGCAAATACATCGTAAAATACACACAAAGGTATTCGCTTGTATGTAAAATTTAGTTTCAAAACATACATTCATTCTTGTCCGTTATTCCATTGAAGAGAATTTAATTATTCTCACGGTAATGAACAGCTCAAGAGATGTAAATGTATGCACGGAATGGGAATAAAATTGTTGTAGAGAGATGTATTTAAAAGTGTGTTTTTCTATGTAAATTTATGCCCATATAGCTTTATTAGTACCGTTACTTTTGCCAATGCACTTAAACCATACATCCAGTTTTAGCTAGTATTTAGCATGGTGTGTGTGTGTGTGTGTGTGTGTGTATCTGATAAAATTTTGTATTGTATTACAATTATTATTGTTGTTGTTTTTTGTTGTTGGTGAGTGACACGACTTTGTAACTCTTGCTATCATTGTAGTTGTTTTTCTTTACGTTAATGCTGTTCTGTATGTTTTTTGACCGTTTGGATAAAAAATCTTTCTATGTCTCTCTCTCTTTCTTTCTTTGTTTTTTCTCTGCCTCTCTCTCTCTCTCTTTTCTCTGTTTCTTTCTCTCTTTCCATCACCACTCATTTGAGCACCATCTCCCTACAAAATAAACCAACAGGCAACCAACTAAACAACCAAACCAGATGAATTCCTGTTACAAAACACGGTCATATTTGGATAAATCTTGAAAACCGGTTTCTTTGATTGGTCCATTGTTGAGGTGCCCTTTTATAAGGAGCGTTCTGATTGGCTGGCTGATTTTATGAGTTTTGTGGAATAATTTTGTGTCTTTCATTTATGATTTTATTAATAATTTTGAATTATTTATAAATAAACTTTATAGAGATATACGTTGAAAATGTATACGCATTGTATTTAGCACAATTAAAATCAAATTAAACTATAAATAAAACAAAATTAATTGAAAGTCATCATCAAACATTATCGTCGTGGTAAGTAATATAAAAGAACAAAATGGCCGACCAGCGTCTCAACATCAACGACAACAACAACTCGGCAACAACAACAACAACTACAATGTTCTCATCACAACAACAAAACGAACAACAACGTCACGTGACCGAACCGGCCCGCAAGATATCCAGCACATCCCTGGTGGGTCCATTCAGGAAAATTAGTGACATCATTTCTCCGGAGCGAAAACTCAGCTCGACGATCAATCCGTTTTACAAACCGCTTGAAGATGAGACGAGACTCACAATGCCGGCAGATGAAATGGCGCGAAACAAAAGCAAAAATGTCGGCGATGGGGGTGTTGATAACGATCGCAGCGATGACGATGAGTATATTGATGAGAGGGAGGAGTACGATTTTGATGATGACGATGACGGACGGGGCGCACGTAATGATGATTTCGAAGATGGTGATTCAATGGACGGCGATGTGAGAACCGATGAAGACGTTGAAGCTAGGAGGTTGGTCCTTCAATCTTTCATGCTCTGTCATTCATTCAATCATTCACTGATGAATTGTTCATCCATTCATTCATTTACTCAATCCATCCGAAGGTATTGTTGTGGGGAGGCGCGTTTGAACTGTGGCAGGTTCGCTAACGAGGTGAAAGAACAAGCGAAGGATTTGAAAAGATTAGCTAAGAAGGTGAATGAATGAATGAACGAACGAAGGAATTAATGAATGAATAAAGGACTGAAAGAACGAATGAATGAACAAATTTAACAGGTAGATTGCAAAACATTGTGCAAGTCATTCTTCTCCATGAATACGCTGAGGAAAAAACTACCAATTGTAAACTGGGCCCCAAAATACAGGTTCAAAATATTAATAATTAATAATAAGAATAATAATGATAATAATAATTAATAATAATAATAAAAGGTTAGAGGAGTTTCAGGGTGATTTAATAGCCGGTATAACAGTCGGTTTGACGGTAATACCCCAATCAATTGCCTATGCATTTATGGCTGGCGTACCAAATGAGGTATTTTTAATATTAATAGCCATGATGATTATGGTGGTGAATAAATGAATATATTAATGATTGAATGAACGAATGACAAATTATTATTATTAATATTATAACGACAATAATAATTATAACAAAATTATCTAATCCCCTACACTACCCCCAAAATTTTTCTAAATAAGACCGGACTGTATGCTGCCTTTATGGGCAGTTTTGTGTACGTACTATTCGGCACCTCGAAGGACATCACGCTCGGCCCTTCGGCAGTTTCGGCCCTTTTGACCGCCTTCTTCGCCACTTCCCCCGTTTCGAAAGATGGCAGTGTCGCTGTTATGTTGGCGTTTTTCGTTGGGCTGGTTGAGATAGGGATGCATTTGGTCAATTTCGGTGAGATTTACTTTTTTTCCTCCTTCTGTCTTACGTTGGTTCTTTCTTTCTTTTCTTTCTTTTTCTCTTTCATTTCTTTCGTTCTCTCTTTCTCTCTCTCTCTCTCTCTCTCTTTTGTTTTATTTGCGATTTTATTGAACGTTTTGTTATTATATCATTACGTTTCATAATTATTTCATTGAAAAATAATTTATTTGTTCGTTTATTCAATCGGTGATTCATCTATTCATCCATTCATTTATTTAATCAATTCATCCATTCATTTATTTAATCAATTCATTCATTCATTCATTCATTCATTCATTCATTCATTCATTCATTCATTCATTCATTCATTCATTCATTCATTCATTCATTCATCCATCCATCCATTCATTCATTCATCCATTCATTCATTCATCCATTCATTCATACATTCATTCATTCATTCATCCATTCATTCATTCATTCATTCATTCATTCATTCATTCATTCACCCATCAATAACCACCCTTAAAGGTTACTTCATGAATTTCATCTCCTTCCCGGTAATCAAAGCTTTCTCCGTTGCTTCTGCCATCACAATTGCCTGTAGCCAAGTCAAGGTCGAACATTAATAATACAATAATAATAAAAACATTAATAATAATAATAGTAATATTAATAAATTAATAAATATTAATAAATCTTAATATCATAATTAGTAGTAATTTATTATTATTGTTGTTATTATTTTTACGACCACTTCAACAGAAATGGCTTGGACTGAAAGGCGTTCCGCGCGATTTCATGCCCCAATTCTATTGGACGATTCGAAAGTTGCCGGAAACGAGGTTATGATAGTGATGCTTCTGGAGAGGATGACGGTGATGGAGAAGAGGAAGATGAGGATGATAATTGAAGAGATAAATTAATTAATTTTTCTTCAAAAGGCTCTACGACTTCTTACTGGGTGTTGTAAGTATTGCGGTGATCGTGGGGCTGAAGAAGGTCAAGGAGATACCATGGAAAACGAAATATGAAGACCTAAGTGTGGGGAGAAAAATACTGTTTAAGACTGTTTGGTTCATGGGGCTCGGTGAGTTTTGATGATGATGATGGTGGTGGTGGTGATGATGATGATGACGGTGCTGCTGCTGATGATGATGATGGCAGGGATGACAATGTTTCGCGCTAACATTTTTTAATTATCATTTTGAACTAACTCGAAAATTATGATTATAACGTTGAAAACAGTGACAACAACAACAACAACAATAATAATAATGAGAATAATAATAATAACAATAATAATAATAACACAACAGCTAGAAACATAGTGGTCATCATTGGCGGTTCAATAGCATCGTACATCTTCCTTTCGAACGGGCTAAGGCCCTTTAGCCTCACGGGGTACATAACTCCGGGAATGCCTCCATTTAAATTGCCTAATTTTAGTGTGGTGGACCCCAAGACCAACGTCACTTACAACCTGGAGTATATCTCCACAAATGTGGTACGGCCGTTACCATTGCTTTTATTGTTGTTCTTGAATTTTTAAATTATTATCATTTGCAAATACAAATCGTATTGGCAAATGATAATAATTACTATTATTTACAAATAATAATAATTATTATTATTGCTGAATTATTATTATTATTGTTATTTATTTATTATTATTATTATTACCATTTTGAGATTGGGATTGGATTCATAATCGTGCCGTTGTTGGGTATGTTGGAAGCTATGGCTATTGGAAATGTCTTCGGTTATTATTATTATTTATTTATTATTATTATTATTATCATTATTTATTATTATTATTACTATAATTATTTGTATTATTATTAATATTGTTATTGGAATAATTTAATTTTTAATTAAGCCAGAAAATTCAATTACCGAATCAATCCGAACCAGGAATATTTGGCCTACGGTCAGTTATTATCCTCATCATCGTCATCATCATCTTCAACATCGTCGTCATCATCACCGTCATCATCATTTTCCTCCTTATCATCATCATTATCATTTTCATCCTTATCATCATCATCATCATCATTTTCCTCCTCCTCCTCCTCATCATCATCATTTTCATCCTTATCATCATCATCATCATCATCATCATCATCATCATTTTCATCCTTATCATCATCATCATCTTCATCGTCGTCGTCTTCATCACCGTCAGGGCTTGGCAACTTATTGAACGGTTTTGTTGGCGGTATGCCGATAACTGGCACATTCTCGAGGACAGCTGTTAACGCGCAATGTGGTGTCAAAACACAAGCAGGCGGTATTTGGACCGGTTGGCACCATATTTTTTTGATAGTTTATTCAGTGTCTTTGATATCTAGATTGAGTGGATGAACGAATGAATAAATTATCCCGAGTGTTTGTTATATTGTTTGATGGTGGTTGGGGTTAGGATTAACTCTGGATCTTCTGGATTGCTAACAGCACATGTGGTAGCTGCAGTAGCAGCAATAGTAGTAGTTGTAGTTTATTCACCCATTCATACTTTCATTCATTCATTCATTCATACTTTCATTCATTCATCTATGCATTTCACTCCTTCACTCCTTCAGGTCTGGTGGTATTAATAGCTCTAGCATTCTGCACTCCCGCAATGTATTACATTCCCGACGCTTCCCTGGCTGTGGTCATCTTCATGGCCGTTCTCGACATGGTCACTTTCCATAAGCTCTGGATCTTTTGGAATACTAACAGTACGCGTAGTAGCAGCTGCAGTAGTTGTAGTAGTAGCAGCTGCAGTTGTTGTAGTAAGAGTAGTAGTAGTTGTTTTAACAGCAGCAGTAGTTGTGGTAAAAGTAGTAGTAGTAGTAGTATAGTAGTAGCAGCAGTAGTAGTTGTGGTAAGAGTAGTAGTAGTAGCAGGAGTAGTAGTTGTAGTAGTAGTAGCAGCAGTAATAATAGTAATGATAGTATTAGTAGTAGTAATAATGATAATAATAGAAGACGTTGTATTTGAAATTTAACTTTCACGCCCATCCCTAGAAATTGACGTCATACCGTGGATTCTGACAATTCTTCTGTCCTTCGTCATAAGCATAGCGGTTGATGAACTTTTTTTTATTTTCAAATAAAATATTTATTTCACCTAATTAGCATCTATATTATTTTTGGTTCTAAACAGTATGGCGTTATCATAGGAGCGGGAGTCGCCATTTTGTTGCTACTTTATCCGGCTACTAAACCCCAAATGAAGGTAAGTGTCGTCTGCTCATGAATATTAATTAGATATATTACATTTTTTAGGTTCTTTTTTTCTGTAGTATCTAAATGTATCATATGCATTGCATGTGATAGGTTGGGATATCTTTGCTTTTGAAACCGGTCATTGCGGCACCAGTGCCGGACATCTCAACCATTATACCATGGCGTGATGATAATATCAAAAATTGTTGTTTATTAACTTTAATTTTATTATTTCGATTTTTTTAATTTATTTTCAGACTATTCATCAAGCCGTGCCAGAAGTAGCTATTCATTTATTTAAGCTTTCGCTTTCGAATATCAACTCAATAATTTTCATCATCACTAAATACGCAACCATTATTTAATAATACTGAAAATAATCGGTTACATCACTCGATTCGGTTACTACCTGATTAATTCACATCACTCAGCTGCACCAATCGGTTACATACACTTTTCAATTTCGTTACTCCATTAAATTAAAATATCCGATTATAATATTAACCGATTTCTCGATAGGATTCGACGAATAACGGTTCCATAGTGCTTGTAACGTTCAACACGGGCCTGATGTTTCCCGCCATTGAAAACATGAAAGACATCCTCATTCCGATGTACAACGCAGGTCTGAAAACTGTAGAGATGGGTCGTTGTTGTCGGTTTATCGGTCGGTGTGGGAATGGCATTGATATATTGTCGGATCTATTCGATGTATCGGTATAAAAATATAGCATTCAGTAAGAACTGTGATCGTAAAAAAATATTTAACCGTAATAATATTAGTTATTATAGCAATTATAATTAAAAATTGAATACTAGTTATAATAAAATTATAATAAATTATGTAAATTAGCTACTGGTTTGCCACGGGGCGTTGTGTTGGACTTCCAACACGTGGCCTACATTGATACAACGACAGTCCAGGGTCTAAGAACCATGCTCGAGAATTTTAACAACAAAAAAATACCACTAGTTATTTGCCATTTGCAGGTTGGTTGTTGGGCTGGTTCTTTTTTTTCATTCATTCAATTATTTTGTTATTCATTCATACATTCTTCCTCTCTTTCATTGGTTGATTGGTTGATTAATTGATTGATTGGTTAATTGATTGAGTTATTAATTAATTTTTGAATAAATTATGCAAATGACTAGAAATCAGTCCGCGCTATGTTACTGAGAGCAAAATTGAAATATCTACTTTTGGCTGTCAGCATTGAAGAAGCGGAAGAAATTATAAAATTCGGTCAGATATTATTATTTTTACTATTGTTATTATTATCATTATTATTATTTCTATTTTCATTATGAATAAATTATGTTAATGTGGTAGGCTTTCGTTAATTCATTTGGTTTATTTGGCATATGAATACTAATAGGACCGAGCAAAATGGACAACAACAACAGCAACAACAACAAAAAGATACCAACAGAGCTAAACAAAAATGACGCCAACTTCAAAAACATCAACAACAATAACAACATCAACAACAACAACAACTCGAAAAATCGCGAATGCGGTTTCGACAATCCAAGTTTCCATAACTCAGTAGAAGACGAAACAGTAAAACAACAAAAATAATAATAGCAATTATAATAACGACACTAACATAACAACAACAACAATAATAATTATAATAATATAACAATTTTTCTATAATGTTAATATTACAAATATTACTACTACTGCCACTAAATTATTCTTATTGGTTTTATGATATTATTGGTAATGAAATTATTATTATTATTCTTTGTTTATGACGTTGACGAAATAGTAACAACAATAATAATAATATTTTTGTTTTTATTGTTCTTTTTTTTGGCCAAAAATTGAATGGCTATTAAGGAACCGATCGATCGTTCTTGGTGTTATAATTAAGTGAAATAATTATTATAGCGGTAATAAATAATAACTATATAATAATTAATAATAATATTAAAAAATTTCTGAGAGAAAGAGAGATAAGAAAGGAATAGAGAGTGAGAGAGAGAGAGAGAGGAAGAAAGAGAGAGAGAGAAAGAAAATTAGAAAAGGAAACGAGTCAAAAAGGCAGAGTACTAAAGTTACCTATTTTAGTAACTTTTTCGCTTGATCGATCATTCATTTAACCATTCATTTCTTTATTTGTTTCTTCATTTATTCGTTCATTTATTCATTTAATCATTCATTCATTCATTCATTCATTTATTCATTCGTACATTCATTAAATTGCTCTCAAATTATCATTCTATAACTATGAAATTAACCTTGCGAGTATAAAAGACCACGATTAATTTACGAAAAATATTAAAAATAATTAATAATTAATAATAATTTATTATTTTTTAATTATTATTATCAAAGCAAAGATGAACGCGAATGTAAAAAGTTGCACCTCTGAAATAAAAAGTTTCTTCAAATGTATGAATGGCGGAGTGTGCGAGATGAATTTATTTGAGAAGAAAATTTTTTGCAGGCTGGTTGATTGATTGGTTGCCTGATTGGTTGATTGATTGGTTGCCTGATTGGTTGATTGATTGATTGCCTGATTAGTTGATTGATTGGTTGCCTGATTGGTTGATTGGTTGGTTGGCTGGCTGGCTGGTTGGTTAATGAATTGTTTGACTGGTTTGTTAGTTGGCTGGTTGGTTGGTATGTGGCTGGTTGATTGGTTTATAAATGAATGAATAAATGAATCAATCAATCAATCAATCAATCAATGAATAAACAGTTGATTGATTGGTTGATTAATTGATTGACACATTCTAAACAGATGTCCTCACGATTTTGAAGGGCCTGACTGTCATACTAGAAGAAGCGGTTAATGAAAAATAAATCATTATGAAAAATTATATTATGATAAAAAAAAACGCTTTCTCTCACACACACACATCTCCACTCACACACACACCACACAGCCGTACTTCCGGCAAATTTCACTTCTTGCGATAGCTACACAACGCAAGCGAGAAGCTGTCAGTCGGGCGGCCGGTGCTATGTGGAGCTGTCTGACGGCGTTTTGGAAGTTAAATGCTGGTAGTTATTATTATTATTATTATTATTATTATTATCGGTGTGTTTGTGTTTGTACGTATTTAAGGCCGCCTGAAAGTATGTCTCTGTGTGTGTGCGTGCGTGTCTGTGTGTGTGTTTGTTTGTAGCTCTAACCGAGAGTAGAATAATGACGAATTACTATTATTACTATCAATCCTACAACATAGGTGTGCCTCTGATTTGGGCAACGGAGAATGCGGAAGACCCATTTATGGTTGTCATTATTAATATTATTATTTGTAATAAAAGTAGTAGTATTAGTAGTAATTACATTAGTAGTAGTAGTAGTAGTAGTAGTAGTAGTAGTTGCTACATTAGTAGTAGTAGTAGAAGTAGTTGTAGCGACAGCAGTAGCAGTAGTAATAGTATTTCATTTTTAAAAAAATCTTTCGTGTTTTAGCTCTTCGATTATTATCATCATTGTTATTATTATAGCCGTCATTATAATTGTTAATATTATTATTATTGTTATTATTATTATTATTGTTTCCAGGATTATCTGGAAATCGTGTGGGCGAGGGCGGATCGATGATGCTGATAGTAGTGTCCGCTGGAGTCCTACTGGTCTCCTTAGTAATGATCTTTGTGGCGACTATTCTCTTGTTAATATTATTATGCCAGTTACTATTTGTAATTACTATTTTGTGGCTGTAGTGGTAGTAGTAGTAGTAGCAGCAGTAGTAGTAGTAGTAGTAGCAGCAGTAGTAGCAGCAGCAGCAGCAGTAGTAGTAGTAGTAGGAGTAGTAGCAGCAGTAGTAGTAGCAGCAGTAGTAGTAGTAGCAGTAGCAGCAGTAGTAGTAGTAGTAGAAGTAGTAGTATGAGTAGTAGCAGCAGTAGTAGTAGTGGTAGTAGTAGTAGTAGTAGTAGTAGTAGCAGTAGTAGTAGCAGCAGTAGTAGTAGGAGTAGTAGCAGTAGTAGTAGTGTAAATATTTCTATCATTATTAACGATGGTAATGTTAATTCCTTCCAGTCAAACCCTCTCATAGACACGCAGGCAGACATACGTAAACACACACAAACAAATTTACACACACAAACAAACAAACAAACACACACAAACACACACGCAAAAAAACAAACACACACATACACAAACAAACACTTTTACAAAAACAAACACACGCACAAACAAACATACACACACACACACACAAACAAACACACGCACAGCAACAGATCCAAACGAGAAAAAGAACAAAAACTACAGCAGCAGCAAGACGACCAGACACTGAAGCCACAGCAAGAAGTCGACCGCACATCCCACCACATATACTACAAACACTACGAAAAACGTTCCAATTCTAGGCACAGTAGCTCCGCTAAGAACAGCCTTCTAAATGACTATCCACTGAAAAGCAACGCTGGAACTTCGGCTATGGACAGCTCTAGATCTGTAGCTGACGAGAAAGCTGCGAAAAGAACTATATTGGAAGAAAGCCATAGCGGGAATAACAACCGCTACCCCAGTGAAAATGAAATTAAGCTTGATAATAACGCTAATAATGATGGTGGTGGTGTTGGTAATGATGACGGTGATGGAGTTGCTGATAGTGATGATGGTGGTGGTGATAGAGATGCTGATAATGATGATGGTGGTGGTGATAGAGGTACTGATATTGATGATGGTGGTGACTTTAATAATGTTAGTGATGCTGTTGAGAATTTCGGTAGAGAGAATGGTGGGCTAGATGGCAGGGAAGGTTGTGGTAATGATGAAATTGATGTCATCGGTGCTGATGATGATGATGGTGGTTGGGGTGAGGACAAACGAAGTGCTGACGTCTTCGTTCACAGCAATGCCAACAACTGCAACAACAACAACAACAACAATATTAAAATTATAAATAAAAAGAAGAAAAATAACAACAACAACAACCACATCACAAGTAACAACAACAACAACAACAACGATAATAACAATAAAAACCTTACCATCGGCATCGCCAGCAGCAGCAGCAACAACAAACAACATCAATATCACCATTAAGAACCCCAGCAACATTAGTGACACCATCCTCAACAACAACAATAACAACAACATCAACAACAACAGCAAACATAGACAAAAAAGTAAGAAAAAAAACATAGACATGAAAACGTAGATTTATAAATACATCCATCGAGCAGAACTAGGCCTCTATGTTCACAAGTGCAAATGCCAGCCGGTGTTTGAATACATTTGAAATTTTAAATTCAAACAATAACAGCGATCATAATCACCACCACCATCATCATCACCACCACCATCATAACTATCATCACCGTCCTAACTATCACCATCGTCGTCGTCCCCATCATCATCATCATCATCATCATGGTCAACTCAAAAACGACAACTTAAATGTCTTCAGAATCGCTGTTCATATTCATCTTCAGAACAATAACAGGAATAATAATAATAATAATAATAATAAAAATGATGATTCGGCATGTTTGATGGCTCGCCTATTATTCTAACTTTATTTTTTACAATAAAATGTGAGTAGAAGATAATTGAAACGTACCAGAGTTATAATATTATCAATAATAACTTTCATAATTGGTGTTGTTGATGTTGTTGTTGTTTTTGTTGTGGTTGTGTCGCTGTTGTTGTTGTTGTGGTGGTGATGATGTTGTTGCGGTTGTTGTGTTGTTGTTGTTGATGATGTTGTCGTGGTTGTTGTGGTTGTTGTGTTTTTGATGTTGTTGTTGATGTTGCTGATGATGATGTTGATGATGTTGTTGTTGATGTTGTTGATGATGATGTTGATGTTGATGATGTTGCGGTTGTTGTTGTTGTTGATGATGTTGCGGTTGTTGATGTTGTTGTTGATGTTGTTGTTGTTGCAGTTGTCTGGAATACATTTTTTAAATACCTGAGACATGCATTAGGAATGAATTTCTTGGTGTAAAGTTACACGGCGAAACAAGATGAATAATAATAATAATAATAATAATAATAATAATAATAATAATAATAATGAAAGCAGAAGAAGAAGAAAAAGAATAGTAATAATAATAGCCTGGCTAACACTAATATAAAACTAATGATAAAGATAATTATGTAATAAGACTAATCAAATATACATAAATACATACATACATACATACATACATACATACATACATACATACATACATACATACATACATACAAACATACATGTTTATACCAGCACGTACTAAGAAAAGCCTGTGCAAAATGTTATCATCATCACCACCATCATCATCACTACCAAAGATGCTACTAGTAAAACTTTTCCTTGACATTTCATTCTTTTACTTATGATTTCATCCATCCATCTTTCCATACATACATTCATTCGTCTATGAACATTCACTCGTTCACTCTTTTATGTATTTATGAATTTATTCATACATTCATTCATGCATTCATTCTTTTATTTGATTATTTTTTCTCACTCACACATTAATTCATTTTTCAGAATGCTTTCATTATTGCTTTGATCTATTGGCAAGTTCATTCGTTTTTTCATTCATTCACTTATTCATTCATTCGTTCATTCGTTTATCATTCATTCATTCGTTCGTTCGTTCGTTCGTTCGTTCATTCATTCTTCTCACACTAACGTACATTTACCCTCCGTGCAAATATATCGATTGAAACTAAACAACAACAACAACAATAACGAACAACAACAACATTAATAATAAATTAACTAATAAATAATAATAATAACAACAGTAAAATTAATTAGCCAAATACAAAGAACTTGTTTGTTTCCATACGGCTAATTAATAATACTACACACACAATTATACTTATATATTCACACATACACTTGTGTGTGTGTGTATGTTTGTGTATGTGTGTATGTATGTATGTGTGTGTGTCTGTCAGTATGTAGAACTATTTTTAAGCATTAACCTTTTTTAGCATAATTTTTCTTGCACGTGTGTGTTATATATATATATATATATATATATATATATATATATATATATATATATATATATATATATATATATATATATATATATATAA
>NW_008705254.1:453383-458441 GCF_000326865.2 Helobdella robusta | reverse complement strand
AGTTGTTGGGCAAAAAGTGGATTTAAGTTTAAAGAGCAGTAATAATAAAAATGTTGAAATAATTGTTGAGAAGCTGCTATTGCTTTGAAAAAAAGGTAAGTGTTGCTTGAGATTGTTGCAGTTGTTGATGTTGTTTTAAATGTTGATGTTGCTGTTGTTGTTGTTGTTGACGATGATGATGATGATTTATAAGATGGTACGAGTGTCGTTGGTGATGATTATGATTGTTACGGTGATGATGATGATTAATATAAAATAATTTAATTTAAAATAAACGATGATTATAAGAACGATCTCTCTCTCTCTCTCTCTCTCTCTCTCTCTCTCTCTCTCTCCCTCTCTTTCACTCTTCTTTTTCTTCTCTCTCTCTTCTCTTTTTATCTCTAGAATGTATACAAAACAAGTGAAACATAACACAATATCTTATGTATGTGTGTTTGTATGTGTGTTTGTTCGTCTGCTTGTATGCGTGAAGGCGTGTGTATGTATATATGTATGTGTTTGTACACTCGTATGTGCTTGTGTATATGTATGTATATTGGTATGTATACAAAGTTTCAGACAATGAGAGAAGATTATTTTTTATTTGTACATGATTCATTGCACAGCAGTTTAGCATTTTTTTGTGTGCGTACACACACACACACACACACACACACAAACAAACACACACACCACACACACACACACACACACACAACGTATATACATTCATACATAATTACACACAAATGTAACATCTGAATGAAAGATTGAACAAGAAATGAGTTAATGAGTGATGGAAGGGGAATGTACGGATGAATGAATGATTGATTGACTGATTGAAAAAATGTGTTAACCGGGGTTTGGAAAAATGGATGGATGGGTGAATGAGTGAACAAACGAACGAACGAACGAAAGAACGAACGAACGAACGAACGGATGGATGCATGGATGGATGGATGAATTGGATATTTGTATGGTTGCAGAGGCGAACAAATGAATTGAACGAATAGATGGACGAATGAGTGAATGATAAAAAGAGCAAATAAGCAACACTAACAAAATAATTGTAACTAATAAACCAACAACCAACACCAAGTAATCACATGCACACACACATACATACATGCACACACACATACATACAAACAAACATACATTCTTACAGCAATATTTTTTGTTTAATAATACATAACATTTTTTTTAATGTTCTAGTTTACATCTCAAGTATGTAACCCCGCCATCGTCATCATCATCATCATCATCATCATCATCGTCGTCGTCGTCGTCATCATCATCATCATCATTTTTTGAATAATACCAATAAAAAAAATAATAATAATAACATCAACAGTAAGAACATGAACGGTTTTCATGACGATTTGGAGTCTTTGGTCACTCCGGAAATAACAAAACCCTTGACTATAGTTGCAATCGAAAGCGAAAGCGGAACCGGAAGTGAATCTACGAATTTGGAATTCCAGTGCTCCGTGCTGGCTGAAATAAATGCCGGAAAATTAAGTAGGCCCACCATCGATTGTTATTATTATTATTTAATATTATTATTATTTATTATTATTATTATTATCATCATCGTCATCATTAAAGTATGATGCTATAGTGTTATGTTGCTGCTTATGTTGCTTATGTTGATTAATGTACCATTCTTCTATCGAAGTATTATTTTTTTGACCTGTTCATTCGTTCATTCTTTCGTTCGTTTGTTCATCCATCCATTCATATATTTGTTTCTCCATTTATTTTTTCATTCATTCACTCATTCATTCATTCATCTACCTATTAATTCATCTATTAATTTATTCATTCATTTAAGGTTGTACATGGCTTAAAGATGGACTCGCTATCAATTTTGATGATGATGGCAAGTTAACAACAATAGTAGTAGTAGTATTAGTAGTAGTAGTAGTATAGTAGTAGTAGTAGTAGTAGTAGTAGTAGTAGTAGTAGTAGTAGTAGTAGTAGTAGTAGTAGTAGTAGTAGCAGTAGTAGTAGTAGCAGCAGCAGTAGCAATAGTAGTTGTAGTAGTAGTAGTAGCAGTAGTAGTAGTAGCAGTAGTAGTAGTAGCAGCAGCAGCAGCAGTAGTAGTAGTAGTAGTAGTAGCAGCAGCAGTAGTAGTACTAGTATTGCTATTAATACTACAACAAATAATAATGAAATGTAAATTTTTACAATGTTTGCTGCGTTAACAATACATGAAAAAAAACTAAACACTGTAATACGATTTTTGTAATCTTTTGCTGTCAGATTACAAAAATTACAATGTTTACAAATCATATCCTGTAAAATTGTAATGTAGTAATGCCAGTAATTTGCTAAAGTTTGTAAAAATTTACTGCTTGCCTCTGACATCTGTTGAAAAATAAATTTTTTTTTTTTTTTTGAGAATATTTTTTTCATATTCACGCGCAGTAAGATTCAGTCAGACATTGGTGAATGACATCGACAACAACATCAACAACAACATTAACAAAAACAACAACATCAACAACAACAACATCAACAACAACATCAACAGCAACAGCGATTATCATTTCGACAATTTTGATGACCAACAACATCAACAACAACAACAACAACAACAACAACATCAACATCAACAACAACATCAACAACGTCAACAACATCAACAACAACAACGATACTACAAAGCCGTTCTGAACCTGAAAAATGTTTCACTATCAGACGCTGGTCTGTATGAAATTGTCGTTGCCAGTAAACACAAGAAGACCGCGAAATCTGCTGTCAAACTTAATTTTGGCGGTAAGTACATATTGTTATTATCATTGTTATTAATGCTGTTTCTGCTGCTGCTGCTGAAGTTGCAGCAGCTGCTGCTGATGTTGTGGATTTTGTTGTTAGCGTTATCAGTTGCCATAACTTAGTTTCAAAACAATCGAAAGCAGTAACAGTACAGCAACACACATGCCCACACATTCACACAAACACACACATAAACACACACACACACACATACACACATAAATACACACACACATATACTCAAACACATTTTCATATATACACATATACACCGTAAAAGTTATTTCGAACTTCAGTCTCATTTTTTGTTAGTTTCAGTTTCTCTGATTTTTCATGTCTTTGTTTATTTTCATTATTTCTTTGTTTTATTATATCTTTGTTTATTTTTATTATTTTTTTTATTATATCTTTGATAATTTTTTTTTTTTTATAACTTAACTCATGCAAATGCTGGTGCTGTGGTATGTAGACAGCCTGGATTAATGTATGTTTGTTTGGGTGTGTATGTGTAAGTACTTGTGTGTGTGTGTGTGTGTGTGTGTGTGTGTATGTATTTGTGTGTGTAGGTGTGTATGTATTTGTATGTGTATGTGTGCGTGTGTGTCTTTGGAATTTTTCAGTTTTTTTCTTCAAATATTTTCTCTTCAGTATTTTAAGTTCGATGTTTTTTCATACCACTATACATAGATGCATAAAAAATTTTGAAGCGAGTAAAAGAGAGAGAGACAGAGAGAGACAGAGAGAGGAAAAAGAGAGACAACAGATACTACAGACATACGGACAGACATAGAAAGACAGTGTAAAAAAAGACAATAAATGAGAGAGAGAAAGAAAGAAAGAGAAATAGGAGAAGAGAAACAAAGAGAGAGCAAGATAAATGGAGAAAGAGAGAGAGAGAAAACTCATTAATAAATATTCTTGAAAGGGGTGGGCAAACTACGACCCTTGTTCCTCGGTTCGAAAAATTTGCTATTCCATTACATATGCGGCCCTTCAAAGGTAAAGTAGTAACTCCATGCGGCCCTCACAGCAAAAAGTTTGCCCACCCCTGGCCTGGGACAGATACAAAGTAATTATTATTATTATTATTATTGTAATTATTATTATTACGGTTATTTTTTAATTACCTTTTAATTAAAAAGGCCCAGAGGCATTTCTTTCTAAAATTAAATCTGAAAAAAATTTGAAAGGATAATAAAAATGATAATTATACCAGCAGTAACGATGATTAATGTTTTGAATTTTGCCATATTAATATCGATTCTCCGTACCTATACTTATCAAATTGTGATTGTAATTAGAATTGTTGTTGTTGTAGTTATTGTTGTAGTTGTAGTAGTAGTAGTAGTAGTTGTTGTTGTTGTTGTAGTAGTTGTTGCTGTTGTTATTGTAGTAGTAGTAGTAGTTGTTGTTGTTGCGTTGCGGTAATTGTGCAGTTTGCAATGAAAAAGTTAATTCCCGGGTACTTGAAATTCTTAACAGTTGATGTATCGTTCTAATTATCATCATCATTATCTTCCTCATCGTCGTCATCTTCTTCATCTTCATCCTCATCATCTTCTTCTTTTTCTTCTTTTTCTCTTTCTTCTTCTTCTTCTTCTTCTTCTTCTTCTTTTCATCTACACCACAATCATCATCTTCTTCTTCTTTATCATCTTCATCTCATTCGTTTTCATGATTATCATCATCAATAGCATCATCATCATCATCGTCGTCATCTTCTTCATCCTCATTATTGTAGCAATGGGTCAATCACAGGTTATGAAAATTATGATATGACAACACGCATTTTGACTTCATAATTCTGACGTTGATGTTATTGTTGATATTATTATTATCATTATTATTATTATTATTATCATTATCATGATTATTATTATTATTATTATTATTATTATTATTCATAATAAAAACAATAAATAATTTTTTTCCAGATCCTGAAAGCAGTAAGCCGAAGTTAGTAGCTTATTCGTTATTCAATTTTAATTACTCCACATTACTCGAACTTAAAATATTTCATAGTTGTTTAATTCTGAAAGAAAGGAAGAGAGAGAGAAAAAGAGAAAGAGAGAGAGAGAGAGAGAAAGAAAGAAAGAGAGATATATAAGTTGACAGAGAGACAGATAGAAAGAGAGAGAAAGAAAGAGAGAGAGAGAGGAGTTTGTACATTTCAATTAAAAATATCATTTCAGAGATGTTTAATATTTCAATCATCTTTATCAAATTATGAAATAAACAAAAATAGAGAAAGAGAGAGAGATTGAGAGAAAGAGAGAGAGAGAGAGAGAGAGAGAA
>NW_008705254.1:414901-453285 GCF_000326865.2 Helobdella robusta | reverse complement strand
AGATGCAAACATACATACATACATACATACACATACATACAAACACTCATACATACGTACGTATATACATACATATATATATATATATATATATATATATATATATATATATATATATAGGAGTTTTTCATTGTTCTTATTTTCTGGTAAGTTAGTTTGCAAGTTTTTGATTAGGATTAGTATTTATTGAATTAATTAATTAACATTACTTATTCTATAAAAAGCAGTAGTGAAAACATTGGTATTAGTAATAGTAGTTTAGTAGTTGTGGTAGTAACTGTAGTGGTAGTAGTAGAAGCAGAAAAAGTAGCTTTTTTTGCGACACCTAAGTAAATATACGGTGTTTTTAATTTGTGTCTTAAACAACAGTTGCTTGGTTTTTTTGGACAAACATAAGTATCATCATCAACAACAACAACAACATCATCATCATCATCAACATCAACAGAAACAACAACATCATTATCAGCGTCATCTTAATGACGTCAACAACATCACAACAATAACAACAACAACAAAAACAGAAAAAGACAAACCAAAAAAAATTTTTTGCTTATTTCGACCGAGTTGTTTCGGCTTGTCGATTGATTTATTTTTCTTTTGTTTTTTTTATCATTATTATTTGTAAAATTATGACGTAGTTATTATTATATTAATTAGACATAATATATTAATTATGATATAATAATTTTGTATAATTATATATAATAAATTAATTATAATATAATAATTAATTTGAATTTTTTTTTGTCTTTTTTTTAGAAAAAAAGAGAAACGAAATCAAAGAGATTCTAAAAAAGTTAAATCATCATCATCACCATCATCGTTGACGTCATCATTATCATCAACAGCAGCAAAAGCAGCAGTAGTAGCAGCAGTAGCAGCAACAACAACATCGTCGTCGTCAACATCACAAGCATTAGCAAGACAAACAAAGGATAGTTTGAAAAATATTTCTGCCTACAAAAGTAATCATTTTGACATTAACAACGACAACAACAACAACAACTACAACAGCAGCAACAACAACAACAACTACAACTACAACAGCAACAGCAGCAACAACAACAACAGCAACTACATTGATAATAACATGTTGAGAGCACGCGAAAGACACCCGATAAGCCCCAACAACATCAGCAACAACATCAACAACAACATCAACAATAGTGACGATGATGACATCAAAACTTGTAGCAGCAACAACAACAACAATAGCAAAAAAACAACATCAACAACATTAACACCGTCATCAAACAGTTTATTTCCAACAACAACAACAACAAAATCAACAACAAAAACACGCAAAACGAAACCAACAAACAACAACAGCAACAACAACAACATCAACAACAACTACAGCGATGACGACCAAGGCATCATAATAAAAATCGACAACCATGGTGACGACGCCAGTAGCCAAAACGAATCTGAAACTAACGGACTTTCCCATCATAGAATCCCCGTTGATGTGCCCGGGATTTTTCCGGAGATAAAAATAGATCCCGGAAGTGAAAATGAATGGGAGGAGAGTGGAAAAACCCCAAAAGTAGAAATAAATTTCGGTAGTGATAATGAAGAGGAAACCCCAGGGATAAAAACAGAACGAAGAACTTCCGATCCGGATGCGAATGACGTCATCGAGGCGGATGATGTGGTCCCGGATTTGCCGAGAATTCCCAGCAGTTAGTATTCCGGATTTTGTTGTTGTTATTATTATTGTTGTTGTTTTATTATTATTGTTGTTGTTTTGTTGTTGTTTTATTATTATTATTGATGCTGTTTCTTTATTTATCTTGTATGTTCGGCATTAATTTTTCTCTATACGCATTTACAAAACATCGATCCATCTGTCCATCCATTAATCCAGGCATTCATTCATTCATGCATTTTTTCATTCACTCATTCATTCGTTCGTTCGTTCGTTCGTTTTTTCATTCATTCATTCATCAATCCACTCATTCACATTTGCGTAGGAATTATGTCGAGAAGAAATAGCATTGAGGAGGATAACAGTTTCGGTTCGTGGCAATCATCATCATCATCGCCTCCACCATCATCACCATCACCCCCACCATCAGAATCATCATCATCTCCACTATCATTATCATTCATCTCCACCATCATCATTACCACCACCATTCTTTTCTTCTTCAGACACGAATAACTTACCAATTTTCGGACAACTCCTAATGGCGAACTCCCAAAAAGTAAGATGACTGTGATGATGATGATGATGACGACGACGACGATGATGATGATGATGACGACGATGATGATGGTGATGATGACGACGACGATGATGGTGATGATGATGATGCAGGAATTTTCGTCGAGAGAGCATTCTAGATCAAGACGAGACTCGGAATCGAGTGACGCGTCGGAACCAGGTAACATGACGTCATCATCATCGTCATCAACTTCATCATTATCATCATCATCAACGTTATCATCATCATCATCATCGTGTTCTCACTATCATTATCATCGTCATTATCTCCATCCAAATTTTTAAAATTTCATTTCGTAACACATTCCAGAAATTGAAATGAAACCCGAAAGAATGAAGTAAGAAGTTGTTATTAATATATAAAAATGTTTTAATCGCACGCACTGTTCAGAATTATTCATGAAATAATAATAAATTATGTTAATTATACAACTCATTTGATGATAATCAGCCGCATTTATCAATAAATTATGTTAATTTTACGTGCAGTAGAGGCAGGAGGAGGACGCCATGTCTGCTCGAGGTCGGCTCGTTCGACTCTTCTCACCCTGGTTGGTTCATTTCAATTTTTCAAATTCATTCCTTCATTCATCTTTTTATTTATACTTTATTCATTCATCTATCTATCCGTGAATGGATGAATGAATGAATGAATGAATGAACAAGTGAACGAACAAATGAATTATATATAAAAAAACAGGCAATAACAAACGAGTAAATGAATGAACAAATGAACAAACGAATAAACAGATGAATGAATAAATGAATGAATGGACATAAAAATGAATGAAGGTGATGATAATGATGAAGCCCAACCGCCCCCAATGACCTATCAACGAGGTAGGAGGATGTCGGCCATTGATATTTCAAAATCCACTCAACAGAGACTGCTCAGGGTTGGTTGACTGGTTGGTTGATTGGTGTGGAGCAAGTTGATCAATTGGTTAATTAATTGACTAATTATTTGATTGTATGATTAGTTGATTGGTTGATTGATTGATTGAGTTATTGATTGATTGATTGGTTGGCTGGCTAGCTGGGTTGGTTAGTTGGCCAAATTACCATCGTTTTATTTGTATTTATTAAGAAACATTCAACAACAACAACAACAACAACGACGACATTCAAAGCATAATTTTTTATTTTCAACAGCTCTCAACAGCCTACAGCAACAACAACAACAACAGTACCGAAAATCTCGACAACTCGACCGACTCGCAGTCGCAACTCAGCGATCTGGAGATGTTCCGGCTGAGGCGAATGCAACAATCGGCCGGTAGGAGGCAATCCCTGGCCGACTTAAGCCCGAACTGGAAAATGAATATGGTGAGTGGGGTGACGACAAACCAACCAATTAATCAATCAATTAAGTAATCAATTAACCAATCAAAATCAGGATTCTGGAAGCAACAGTAGCAGCAGGAATGACCTCACCACAATCCTACAGCAGCAACAACAACGACGTGTCGATGTGGAAGAGATTGAACTGCAACAGTTTGAAAGGAGGCGGAGCTCCATTGCTCTGAGGAGGAAAAGCCTCGCCGAGGTCATCCCTGATTGGCCGCAACTTCAAAAGCCTAAAGATGTTAGCTTCTGATTGATCGATTAACTTTTTTGTGGTTATCGATTGGTCGATGAATTTTTATCGGCTTGCGATTGGTTAACGAAATTTTTCATATATCTATGACAACAGTTTCAAAAGCTAAAAATGTCAGTTGATCAATTTTGTGACGGGTTTGGGTTTGGATTGGATGATAAAGTTTTATCTGATTGGTTGACGGATTTTTCCGGTCAGTTTTTGATTGGTTGATAGAGTGTTATCAAATGACACAAAAAACTAATAAAAAAAATTTTTTTTAATAAAAAAAAAACTACCAGAAGCAGGATTTTTGGATGGACGAACTTGAGGATGTGACGTGTAAAGATAGGGATTCGAGGGTGGAGCTCTCTTGTAGGTACTCCACCAGCAATGTCAAGGTCATTTTCATCATCATTTTCCTGTCTTCACTTCTTTCCGCTCCTTCTTTCTACGTCAATCGTTTTAAAAACTATTTGCCAATAAATAACTATGTGCTATAAATCAAGTCACACTTAAATGTACATTCATTCTTATATTTCTTCATTCATTCATTCATTCAGTCAGTCAGTCATTCAATTCATTAGCATATAACATTACTTTACATACACAGGCCAACAAATACATACACACATGTACACTTTTACAGTATATACTCACAAACAAACATACATACAAACAGACAAACATACAAACAAACATACATACATACAAGCATACAAACAGACAAACATACAAACAAACATACATACATACAAACATACAAACAAACAAACAGACGAGATGGTTCAAAAATGGCCAGGAGATATATCACGGCGAGAAATACAACTTCTTGAACGATGACCAAGGTGTCATCAGGCTGATAATACAGAGAATATCAAAAGACGATGATGGTTATTATGTTTGTATGTTTGCGAATTTGTATGTTTGCGAGTTTGTATGTTTGCGAGTTTGTATGTTTGCGAGTTTGTATGTTTGCGAATTTGTATGTTTGCGAGTTTGTATGTTTGCGAATTTGTATGTTTGCGAGTTTGTATGTTTGCGAGTTTGTATGTTTGCCTGATTGAACGATTGTATCTGTGTATGTGCTTGAGTATAGATATGTATCTTTATTGTTATTATTATTGTTGTTATTAATTAGGGAAATATATGGTGAAAGTTAACAACAAGCTCGCATCAACCGCCAGCTTAATTGTCGAAGGTAAAGATGAAACTGAATGAATGAATGAATGAATGATCGAACGAACAAACGAACGAACGAACGAACGAACGAACGAACGAACGAATGAATGAATGAATGAATGAATGAGTGAATGAATGAATGAATGAATGAGTGAATGAATGAATGAATAAATGACTGGATAGATTAACGAATGAAAGAACGGATGAATGGATGAACAAATTAAAGTACGAAAAAAAATGAATATAAAGAATCGATCTTACCTGAACGAATGAATGCAGAGCGCCCTCAGGAGTACACTTTCATTCGCAAGATGCCCTTCCAGCTGGCGGTCAAGGAGAGGAAGTCCTTGACCTTGGAATGCGTCCTCAACGACCACAGAGGCCACGTGACCTGGTCTAAAAATGGCGACGACCTTGAGGTTAGGTTTTTTTTTTTGATGTTTGTCATGATGTTGTTGTCGTCTTTAATTTGTCGTTGCTGATGATGATGTTAGTGATGATGATGATGATGACGAGGATGATAATGATGACGATGATGATGGTGGTGTAATCATTGGCTTGCGAGATAGCTTAGGTGGTAGAGTGCTTTGTTTCGAGAAGTTGATGTTACTGCGTGTTCACGGGTTCGAATGCTGTCTGGGAAAAAACTAAAATCATTATTGTTATTATTATTATTATTATTATTGTTATTATATAATGTTATTACTATTATTTAAGTTATTATTATTATCATTATTTTTTTAAATCGTAAATAAATAGAGGAAAATGTTGAAACATAAAAAGAACGATATGCAGGTATGGTCTGTTTATAGAGCTGATAATGCTTTCATACCGTTAACATTTATGTACATTTTGACGCACCACCAATTAATTTTACGACAAACATACACACGCACACACGCACATACATACACGTACACACACACACACACACACATATATATATATATATATAAACAAACACATTGTACGCGCTCACAATGACATTATTGTTGCTATCTTCTGCTTTTGGTTTGTTGGTTTTCCTTATTGTCGGACTGACTGTTGTAAAATGCAAGCATACATACATACAAACATACACACACACACACACACACAAACAAACATACATACAAACAAACATACATACAAACAAACATACAAACGAACAAGCAAACGAACAAACACTTGAAAAAAAGGATATTGATTTCACTAGAAAGGTTAATTATGAGTGATAGTGAAACGTTAAACTATGCAACACGGGTGCTATTGGCAATAGGATATCCATAAGCATCTATGTATGTATCTACGCCTGTATCTGTGTGTGTATCTATGTATGTATCTACGCATGTATCTATGTATGTTTATATCTGTTTATGTATCTGTGTATGTTTCTATGTATGTATGTATCGTGTATGTTTGTATGTTTATTCCGACCAATCATTTGCTAAAACAACAATGTAATTAATCTATTGCAATGAATATGGGCTCATAGGCTTGTTTTTCTTACTGTTTTCTTACAGTTTTTTTCTTATTATTCATTCACTTTTATTATTTTTCTATTTTTCAAAATTTTTCTTAAAAAAAATTTTTGGAAAAAAAAAAAATCACGGACGAAAAAGCATTTCTTCTGAGCTGAGAAAAAAGCAAATGTACATAGATTTATAATTTATTACTTTCAATTTTTTTTAAATTTTTGTGTCTTTGTTTATCATCTATTATTATTATTATTATTATTATTATTATTATTATTATTATTATTATTATTACAATTATTATTATCATTCTTACTAGATCTTTTTTTTTGTCTTTTTATGTTGAAAACGCTCAAAAACTTGATGGCAATAAAAAGTAGATTGTAAGGCTGAAAAAATTGAATGAATGAATGAACGAACAAACGAATGAATGAATGAATGAATGAATGAATGAATGAATGAATGAATGAATGAATGAATGAATGAACGAATCAGCAACATACTACAATGTTTTACTTTACTTGCGACGCATTTATCAATCAATCAATCAATCAATCAATCAATCAATCAATCAATCAATCAATCAATCAATCAATCAATCAATCTATCTATGATTCAAGAACTTTCGAAAAAAAAATAAACAAATTTGAAAAATTTGAATAAGTTTCTAAGTATTTTACAAATTTTAAGCATTTCTTTTTAAAAACTTCTTAGCAACATTAAAAATACTGCCGGTAAATTCTTTCGACTGCTAAATGTTCTAGACAGCGTATTTTTTCCCTGTTATTTAATTGTTATCTCTGAGTATACACACCAAACACACACATATACACACACATACACACACACACACATACACACACACATTTACATACACACTCACACATATACAGACTCACATACACACATACTTACAGGTGATACTGCAAAATTCTTAGCGAACGTCAATGGCTGAAATGGTTCTGTTAAAATAAAGGATGGTGTTAGGCAAGGCTGTCAATCCTCTCCAGATTTGTACAATCTCTATAGCGAGATCATCATGAGAGAGATAGAATATCCTACCTGGAATGTTCATTGGAGGCGTGAGTATGAACAATTTAAGATATGCCGATGATACAACTCTAAAGAAATGAAAAAAGGGATGTGGTTTTTGAGAAGAATTATGAAAGTTAGCTGGACCTCTCATACTTCGAATGAGGATGTATTAAAGCGGTCCGGTTATGAAAAGAAAAAGTTACTACAGATAATCCGACGGGGCAGTTAAAGTTTTTTGGTCACATCATGCGGAAGGAAAGAATGGAAAATCTAACAAGTACTTGAAAGATTGCAGGGAGACGAGATCGCGGTGAACAGCGAACAACAATCGTGAAATCCTTGCGTCACTTGTTGAATATCGCCACATTTCAACTACTACAAAGTGTTGAAAATTGAGTTTGGTGAAGGTCGATGGTCGCTAAATATCCTGAAAAGGATATTGGCACGAAAAGAGGAAGAAGAAGAAGTTGGTCTACTAGTATTACTATACACACATACATAGAAACAAACATACATGCATACATGCATGCATGCTTACGTTCATGCATTAATACAAACATGTACATACATACGTACATGCATATGAACATACATTCAAAGGATTCACTTCAGCAAAAATAGTTCAGTAATCTATTTACACTATCCTCAAAAAAACCAATTATGTAATGCTTTATCGTACAATAACACAGCATCACCATCATCGTCATCATCATCGTCATCATCATCGTCATCGTCAAACACATCTTCATCATTATCATCACCAACAATAGCATCATCGTAAACATCAGCAGTTGTTTTTGTTGGTTTTCTTGCAATCCTTAACACTTGAATGATGTTTTTTTAATTTGTATATAATCTTTGATGTTTTTTATGTTTTTTTGTTGTCGTCATCATCATCATCATCATCATCATAACCACCATCGTCGTCATCATCATCAACACCATAACCACCATCATCATCCTCATCGTAACCACCATCATCATCCTCATCATAACCACCATCATCATCCTCATCATAACCACCATCATCATCCTCATCATAACCACCATCATCATCCTCATCGTAACCACCATCATCATCCTCATCGTAACCACCATCATCATCCTCATCGTAACCACCATCATCATCCTCTTCGTAACCACCATCATCATCCTCATCGTAACCACCATCATCATCATCGTCGTCGTCGTCACCATCTTAATCAAAGTCATCGGTTATCTCAGACCACCCATCAACAATACAATGCAATGCGTCATTCGTTCGTTCATTCATTCATTCATTCCTTCATTCATTCATTCATTCATTCATTCATTCATTCATTCATTCATTCATTCATTCATTCATTCATTCATTTATTCATTCATTCATTCATTCATTCATTCATTCATTTATTCATTCATTCATTCATTTATTCATTCATTCATTCATTCATTCATTCATTCATTCATTCATTCATTCATTCATTCATTCATTCATTCATTTATTCATTCATTCATTCATTCATTTATTCATTCATTTATTCATTCATTCATTCATTTATTCATTCATTCATTCATTCATTCATTCATTCATTCATTCATTCATTCATTCATTCATTCATTCATTCATTCATTCATTCATTCATTCATTCATTCATTCATTCATTCATTTATTCATTCATTCATTCATTCATTCATTCATTCATTCATTCATTCATTCATTAATTAATTAATTCATTAATTCATTCATTTATTCATTCATTCATTCATACATACATGCGTAGATACATACCTTTGTTTTCCTAAACATTTCTCCCTTAAAAACTACTTTTTAGGGTTTTAAAAATTGTATCAACGCCGTTGAGTTATCTATCGTATAATATTTTTTATCAAAAATATTTATTACAATTCTTATTATTCTTCTTATTATTGATATTATTTTTATTATTGTTACTGTTGCCATTGTTGTTGCTGCTGTTGTTGTTGTAATTGCTGCTGCTGTTGTTGTTGTTGATGATGATGATGTTGTTGTTGTTGATGATGATGATGTTGTTGTTGTTGTTGATGATGATGTTGTTGATGTTGATGATGATGTTGTTGATGTTGTTGTTGCTACTGTTGTTGTTGTTGATGATGTTCCAGAGACGTATAATTAATTTGTGGTTATTGTTCCTTCCGAGTTCTCTGGTGTCTTTTATAATTGTTATTATCATACATCTTTTATGGTTTATTGTTATTGCTATTGTTGCTATTGTCATTTTTGTTATTATTATTATTGTTTTTATTATTACTTTTTTATACAGACGTTATGTAACGAATATCTATTGTAAACAAAAACAATATCATTTTCATTACTACTACTACTGCTACTACTACTACTACGACTACTACTACTACTACTACTACTACTACTTACTACTACTACTACTACTGCTGCTACTACTACTACTACTACTGCTACTTTGGTTCTGTTGCTATCGTTATCATCATCAAAACCGCCGTCATGATCATTATCAGTACGTACCGGGACTTTACGAGATATCGAGACGAGACCACAAATGCATCCTGCACATCCCTGATATTCGCCGGGACCAAGATGGCGCCAGGTTCGTCTGCTCCGTACATGGAGACACCACTTCCTGTCACGTGACAGTCGAGGGTAGGTTTTTGTTTTTTTTTGGATTTTGCTTTGTAGGTTAACTGATTAAGTGTGATTTTATTTATTTATTGGTTAGTTCGTTCTTTCTATTGTTTTTTCATTCATGTGTGCGTGTGTGTGTGTGCGTGCGTGTGCGTGTGTGTGTGTGTGTGTGTGTGTGCGTTCAACAATTCGGTGTTTATGGTTTTTGTGTGCGGAAAAATTTTATCAATGTAAGTTGAGTCGTTAAAAAAGTAAGCAAGATTGAGATACGGTGGAGTGATTGATGGACGGACGGATGGATGGATGGATGGGTTGAATTTCTTTTGATGGAGTGAATGAATGAAATGATAGATGGATAGATGGATGAACGAATAGATGAATGAATGAATGAATGAATGAATGAATGAAAGAACGTACTAGCAGATGAATGAATAAATAAAAAAAATGTGATAGATAAAAAACTTACAAGTGATTCACGGAGCTAAACATATGAAGACAGGTGCTTTGGAATCTGAAAAGATGTTTGATTGGAAGAAAGAAAAAATGAGTAAATAAAAGAATAAAAAAATGAATGAGTGAATAAATGAATGAATGAATGAATGAATGAATGAATGAATGAATGAATGAACGAACGAACGAACGAACGAATGAACGAATGAATGAGAAAAAATATAAGAGCATAATCAGTTGAAAAATTTGTACTACAGTGATAGCATTATTATTATCTGTACCATGACGCCACTACACAACTCCTTACACGTAGATAGATAACAATGACCATTACGGTGATGATGATGATGATCCTGTAAATGATGATGATGATGATCCTGTAAATGATGATGATGATGATGATGGTGGTGATGAAATGTTTTTTTTTGTTAACTGCAAGGAATGTTAGCCGACCCCAAAACAACCATTGTCTGCGTAAGGTACTAGACTTTTTCTTCTCTCTTTCTTTTTCTTTCTCTCTCTCTCTCTCTCTCTCTCTCCTCTCTCTCTCTCTTTCCTTTGTCTCTAATATTATCATAACCAACCAGCAATAGCATTACTAAAAAAAGCAATATTACTATTCGCTACCTTCACACACTTAACAACAGACCCGAACAAAACAACCACATGAACAACAACGAAAAACAACAACAACATCAAAGGGGTGTTTTTCTTTCTATGTAAACAAATTATATATCTACGGATGCGGGAAGCGATAATTAGGCGAGTTATTTGGGCAATAATAAGGAAGCAGCCATAAACGCCGCGGTACGTATTTCTTCTGTTTTTGTGCTGAAAACTCACGCTCCATTGTAAATGGAATGGTTAAAGTAAGAGGAGGATAGTAATGATCAGGCAGATAAATGAATCGTAAGACGAACACTGCCAATAATAAACAAATAAACAAGAATAATTACAACAATAATAATAATAATAATAATTATTATTATTTTTAAAACAATAATAAAAATGGCAGTAATAAGACGGAAAAAGCGTTCAACATAAAAACTAATTTTCTTGCAGGCGGATAGATTTAATGGCTATAATTAAAATGTCTAAAATTTTTAAGGAGAGCGAGAGATGGAAAAGAAAGAGATGAGAGGGAGAGAGATGGAAAAAAGAGAGAGATAGCAAAAAATAAGGATACAAAAACGAAAAAAAAAACAAAAGTCTAAAAAGAGAAAGAGAGAAAGAAAGGGGGAAGTGAACAAATTCTGAAGCCTACATTGAAATTTCTTTTTTTCTAGTTCTTCAGAGAAAAGGTAAGAAAACAACAAAAAAGTGAAGAGACAGAGAAAGAGAGAGACAGAGAGAGAGAAAAAGAGAGAGAGAGAGAGAGAAAAAGAGAAAGAATTATTTCCTAATTCTAAAATTAAAATTGCCCCTTGCTCTTGTTCCATCTGTATTCATTTTATATCCGTTCTTTCCCCTATGTAGTATCTCAATCAAATTTTTTAGCAAAGCACTCGTGTCAAAAAAGATTGAGGTACTGCAGGTATAAAATTTGGTAGTGGCAGTTTCTTTTTCGCTTTTTCTTTCTTTTTTCTTTTTATTTGTTTATTTCTTTTTCTTTACGTTTGAATTCTAGAAAAAAAATTTATCGCTATTACGTCACCATACTCTAGTAAACAAACCAAAGATACAGTAAACATAAACATTAAACATTGTTTTGCAGTTTTTTTTTCGTTTTTTGTTCTTCAGGTGTGATAAAAAAATTTTCTAGCGTTTTATTTTTAGACATATTGTAACGTACTACGCAGTTTTGTCTTATTCAATTGTGTCTTTCATATTGTTACGGAAAATAAGTTTTTTGTGGGAATTATTTTCACTAAATAAAACTCAAAAATAGATTTCTATCTTAAGTGCGATTCTTCCTAAGTAAATATCATAGCAGTTCATTTTTTTCGAAAATATATTTTGATAAGTGTAACCCCTTTTTCCTCTCTTCTTTTCTCTCTCTCTCTCTCTCTCTCTCTCTCTCTTTCTCTCTTTCTTTTTCTTACCCTTTCCCTTCAAAAATTAATTCATCAATTACGTCATCCAAAGATCCTGAATACGAATTTGTGAGGCGCATTTTGGACCAGGATGCTTTCGAGAAGGAGAATGTAACATTCGAATGTGAGACGAATTATGAAGGTGCTCCAGTAAAATGGCTTAAAAATGGAAAGGTAGTATATCTTATTAACTAATTAGTGTAATTAGTGGATTGAATGAAGAAATGAGAATGAGTGAATTGTTAAAATTAACGGCGTATTTATAATTTATAATATTATCAATTCTTTAATCACGAATATTTTTTTTCATTCCTACATTGCCATTGGTCAATCCACGCAGCCAATCAAAAAATCGGAAGGAAAATATCAGAAAAAGATGAGGGGAACGATGCACAGACTTGTGATAAAAAATGTCGACAGTTCAGACCAGGCAGTCTACACATGTTCGCTGCAGAACTTCTCATCCAGTGCTCGACTCTTTGTGGCTCGTACGAAAAAAAAACTTTTCCTCTAATTTTTCCTAAACTTTTTTTTAATGTGGCACCGCAAATTTAAAAGATGGATCTTGAATTGATGTTTTAATTAGTGTGTTGGTGAAGTGTCTGTCTTCCGCACTGCATGCAGTACATGGTTTCGAATGCTAAGTAACCCTGCTTTTACATGCATCGCTCATGTTTTATTTCGTCCTTGTGTGTTCGCTGGGTGTTTGTATTATTTCTATATGAATAAATAGAAAGTTAATCATTTGAATTTGTTTGAACTAGCGGACGTAGTAATAGTTGAGAGGTTGAAGAACACAACTCAACTGGAACACGAAACTGCGGTCCTGAAAGTGAAAGTAGACAATCCAAAAAAGTATGAAGTCCAGTGGTTCAAAGATGGAGTCGTCATCTCCCCTGCGACATTCAACAGCAGGTTTGATCATTTTCTAAACACACACACACACACACACACACACGCATACAACACACTTGTTATAAACATATAATTCAATCACAACAAATAAATAACATCAAACTTAATTAAACTATTAATCAAATTAATTACAGAAGAAGTTAGAATTTTGTATGACGAATTCATTCAGATTTCAAGCTAAAAACATTTCAAACGAGGCATATAGTTTGGAAATCAGAAATCTGAAGCTGGAAGACCAAGGAACGTATACGTGTAAGATAGGTGACAGAGAGTGCAGTGCGGATCTGACTGTACAAGAATGTAATTTAAATAATTATTTATTCATAATTTATAAATAATTATTTATAAATAATTATGAAAAACATTTTCAAATAATAAAACAATGAATATCTGATAATAATCTCATTGAAAATTATAGGCAGAATTTCCCCGCAAATAAACATCGACCAACTGCCGAAAGTGATTGAGGTGAGATCGGGCAAGGGCATTAGATTGGACATCCCCTACGTCGGCACCCCTCTACCCACGGCAATATGGCTGAAAAATGGCATTCCCCTAATTAACGGGGGTCCATTGAGGATTCAACAAACGAAAGAAAGATGTACCTTATTAGTTGATGAGTCGGTACGCGGAGATTCGGGTACTTACGAGTTGAGGTTGACGAATAATAGTGGTGAGGTTTCTGCAGAAGTATCGATTAAAGTCATTTGTAAGTTGATTTTCTTTTTTTAAATTCGCGTCATTTTTTCATCCCACTAAATGAACATTTTTCAAAAATCGACAGCTGCCCCGAGCTCACCACGTCAGCTGGCAGTTCGTGATATCTTTAAAGAGAAATGTCGTTTGAGGTGGGAGGAACCTGATGACGATGGAGGCGTCGGCATCGAAAAATACATTATTGAAGTTCATGACGTCACCGACAACAAGAAGCGTACGATCACGGAATCGAGCAAGCAATGCATCGTGAATAATTTGGCACCTGGCCATTTGTACAAGTTCAAGGTGAAGGCCGTTAACGCCGAAGGAGAGAGTGATTGGCTGCTCGGAGAGGATGAGACTCTGGCTAAAGATCCGTGGGGTGTGTGAAAAAATATTAACTTTAAAATTTAAATGTAAAATTTATTCAAAAATTCTGTTCATTAAATCATTTTTCATTTAACCTCAAGACCCCCCAAGTCAACCCGGCACTCCAGTCGTGATAGATTTTGATAAGGACAGGGCCGAGATTCAGTGGACGGCTTCGAAGAAAGATGGCGGCAGTCCCATCCTAAAGTACGTCATCGAGAAGAGACAGATCGGAAGCACGGAGTGGCAGACGGTCAGCGAAAAACAAGCTTCACGATTTGTGAAAAATTTATTTATACATAACTTATAACGAGTTTGTTTAAATTGAAACCAGGTCGGCATGGTACCTCCGGAGGAACTGTGCGCTATTGTTCCGGATTTGCTGGAAGGGGAGCGCTACGAATTCCGTGTTGTGAGCGTCAATAAAGCGGGAAGAGGTGAATACTCGGACCCAAGCGAACCAGTTACTATAAAAGCCACAAAAAGTAGGCAAATAACGATTTTCATTTTTGTTATTTAAAAAAAATAATTTTCAACCATAGCCAAATGAAAAATCTAATAAAACAATGTTAAAACAAATGTAACGTAATTTAAAACATAACCGAAGCAAATAAAATGCGTTATAAATTAAAACTCGACAAAACGCATTCAATCAAGTCAATCCATCAAATCAACTTTATTCTTTTCGATTTGAACGACGCTCGAAACTTTGCCCAAAATTTCTTCCATCATCGTGAACGTGTGAACGGCTTTTTTGAGAAACCCAATCCGTTGGGCGTCGGTTAATTTTTCGCTTCCGTCGTCTACGGGAATCCCTGAAGCTATTTTTTCAGACCTCGAATCCATAATCTTTTTAATCTCGAGTTTGTAATGACATCTCGACAATTCGATGCCAGAGCCAAGAATTTTGAAGTATTTTTCTTCGATGACAGGCACTAAATTCCAGATGTGGGTGAAGTTGTTGCCAGGTTTATCGAACTGCACCAGGAATCTCAACAAATTCAGAGCGCCCATCACCTGCTCACTGTATTCTAATAAGTCGGATTTTTCACCTTTAGGTAGCGAGAAAATAATTTGGTACAACTTTTCCAGCTCTAACATTTCTGCTATAGCCTCTTTTTTATCAAAATTTTCAACGATTTCATCTTTGAACAACGTAATTACAAAACCAACGACTTTCTGTCGAGGAGCTTTTGACAGGAGAAAGTAATAAATCTTGGATCTGGCTTCCAACTGGAAAGCTTTAACGACAGTAGCTAAAATCTGCAGAGACTTCTGATGAAACTCAATTGATTTGGTCATGTTTGCGATGTACATCAGCTCCTTCAACAGTTCAATGACGGGTTTGCATTCCAAATAGTCACTGCTCCACATGCCAGCTGACAGTTTCTTCAACAAAGAAACAAACAATTCCAACCCTTTGTAGGTGAGGAGGGAAACATCGGGCTGCTGTAACAACACTGAAATGTACCGGAGGTTGAATTGACAGAGGTAGTTGGGTGTGTAAATGGCGGGGAAATTGGAAGGCATGAGACCTTCACTGAACACTAAATAAGAATATACTGCACAGCCAACCAGTGGAAACTTATCATCATCAGGTGATGTGACTTCAGTATCTTTTCTTTTTGATGAAATTTCATTTTGCTCTGCTACAAACTCCAACAACTTGATGCTGTTACATTGAATTGAGTGAATGTCAGTGAGGCAGGACTCTGCCATTACTCGAGTTTTTGTCTTAAGAGATGATTCCTGATCGTGTGACAGATCAAAATAGGCAAGAGGTTGTGCTAAAATTTTAAACTCCAACCTCAAAAACTCGACAATCTCTTTTATTTGAAAACTTTTAGAATGCAATCGATCCAATGAATGAATCAGAAAATCTTCAACGTGATTGTGTAGAGGTACCAGCCATTTCAATATGGTTTGCGTTGTTGTGTCAAACTGAAGCAGATGTCTTTCTTTATTTTCAAGGTGGAAATCCTTTGGCAGTTCAAGGTACTCAATTCTGCTGTACAAATCTTTGAAGGCCACATTTATAGCATTACTTTTGGGGAAATCAATTCTTTTTAGACAGATAAAAATGGGTTCTAGAAGATTCAAAAATAGAATATCTTTTAATTTTGTTTTTTCGTGCACCTCCTCCAATAAAATCAACAAAAGTATTTTTGGATCGCACTGATTCACCAAGTAAAGTAGCGCAGTTATGCAGGTGTTTAGTATTTTTCGTCGTGTTTTAGGACGGATTAGTGAACACAATTTCGGCACTAAATCCTGAGCCTCTAAGTTTAATTCGTGAGATGGCGTCTTTTTGATTTCATCTATGAATTCCAAACAATTTTTTTCATTTGATGATAAGTTTTCAAACAGGGTAACTAATTTAAATGTCTGTGGCGTTGAGGTTGTTGTTGGTGGTGAAGTTTTTGTTTTAGTTGTTTTTAAATCCGAACTGATATTCATCCTAAATTAGGCAAAATTTAAACAGCGAAAAAACTCTTAGCCGGCAGCTGTGCGGAATGTAAACATAAACAAACCGAATTATCGCTCGCAAAACAAAAACTACAAAGAACAAATACCAGAGCAATTAAAAATTAACTTTAGCAACTGATCATTGAACGCAACGATAGCAAATAAAATAATTACAAAGTAATTATTCATAATTATGTATAATTATTTCTAATAACAGTTGCTGCCAAAATTGATCACACGAGTTATGAATCATCGCTAAAAGTTAAAGCTGGACATGATTTCCATCTTGAGATTTTGTATTACGGTCAGCCCGTACCGATCGTTGAGTGGACATCGAGTCAAGGGGTATTCATTAATTCATTAATTCATTCATTCATTCATTCATTTATTCGTTCATTCACTCGTTCACTTATTACTCATTCATTTATTCAAATGTTTGTTCTTCCTATCATTCAATCACTTAGTTATTCATCCATTTATGTATTACAATTAATTACCAATTGTGGTATGATAACTCTTACTATTAATTTATTGTGAAATTCAATCAAATTTTTCACACAAAACAGGATCCGTTGATAGATGATCCGGATCATTTCACAGTTAGAACGTCCCAAAATTGTTCTATGCTATCCTGCAAGGAATGTAAGAGGAATCATTCCTTGAAATATGTGGCTACTGTTAGAAATATGCATGGTAGTGACAGCGCAACCATTGATGTACATGTTGTCGGTGAGTTATTTGTTTATTCATTCGTTTGTTCGTTCATTCATTCATTCATTCATTCATATAAAAACTTTGCAGACACTCCTGGCAAACCGACTGGATCTTTGCAACTCTCGAATATTCGCAAGAGTAGTGTTGTACTGAAATGGGAGCATCCGGTCAATACCGGTGGCAAACCGATAACGTAGGCACATCACTTTTATAATTTAATTATTTATAATTAATTAATTAATTAGCTTATTCATTTTTATGCTATTTTGCTTATTCTACGTTACTCCATATAATTGACATCACCTGGGAATCCACTTGCATCAATTCACTCCATTACATATGCACTCCATCTAACCAACACGATGACAATAGCAACTATGTGGTCGAAAAGAGACAGATGGATCTAGGCGTCTGGGACCAGGTCAGCCATTTTGTGCCCGCCACAACTTGCGAACTGAAAGTCGACAAGTTGCAGTCTGGCGAGGCTTACTTGTTCAGGATTGCGGCAGAGAACGAAGAAGGAAGGAGTGAATATCTGGTCTGTGACGAGCCAGTGGTCGTCGAGAATAAATTTGGTTAGTGCTGCTGGGGACTAAAAATTATAACATAATTTAATTGTATGGAATTCTAAATAATTATAATTATATAACCATAATTATCATGGTTGAAGGTTTGTAATTTATAATATTAAATCCACAAACTTGTAATTTGGATTTTTAATGAATATGTATTAATTGATTGTAGGTCCACCAGAGGCACCGGGGAAGCCACATCTTCTTGACCACGGGACGAGCTTCATTCTGATTGGCTGGGAGGATAAATTCAGTCATAATGACCTCAACGATGCCTGCGAGCTGATTGGCTATCATGTTGAACGCAAGAATACCAAAAGCCAATACGGTGAATGGATTTTGGTCAATGATGATCCTATTAAGGTGAGGGTGAGGGTGACGATGATTGCTACGATGATGACGACGACGATGATGATTAACATGATTTTATATTTCCCGCCAACTCAGGACCACCAATTCAAAGACGATTTTTTGAAGCCAAACAGTTTTTTCCTCTACCGAGTAATTGCTGAAAACGAAGAAGGCCAGTCCATCCCTGGCCCACCCTCTGACGTCATAAACACACTTCCGCTTGAAGGTGAAGGAAAACTATTAGTAGCAATTTTATTTCTCAAATTAAAAAATATATTTTCATGTCAACGTTTTCCGAAGTAATCGAATTAAAATAGAAATTGTTCAGAAGGAATTTGTTGTTATCCATCGAAACAGAGAAACCGACCTTGACATTGTCGGCCATAAAGGATGTAACAGTAAGAAAGGGCCAGGACATTCGCGTCGCCATCTCCTTCGCAGCCAACCCGCAGCCAACGTTCGAGTGGTTTAAGGCCAGACGCCACTTCTGCCTCCTCGACGACGACCTCAACCTCAAACTCTCAAAAAATAAGCGCTTTAGCATCGCAAGCAGCGATGACGTCATCAATAACAACGACAGCAGCTACTACTCGAACCGCTTTAGCAACAGCAGTGGCGGAAACAGCAGCCGTGACGTCACTTCAGTCACCGTAAACGGCAGCAAAAGTCGCGCTGACGTCATTTCAAACAGCGGTGGCTACAACAGGAGGCATAGCATCTCGCAGTTAGACAGCTTAACTAGGAGCAGAATGCGCAGGTCTGGAAATTTGAGTCGGGAGAGCAGCAGCGGTAGTATTAATACAGTCGGTCTCAACGACTCTAACAACAGCAGTGGAAGCAACAGTGTCGGCAGCATGGGCGTCTTCAAGTACAAGAAGCCGAAAGTTTTAAACGTCTCCAAACATGCTAAAATTTCTAGTTATGTTAGTTTATTATGGATTGTCATTTCAATAGTTCATTTGTTTATTCATCGGCTTCATTTTCAACCATCCTTCTATCGATACGTTTATTCATTTATTCATTTGCTATTCAATCCATCAGACCTCTAAACTTACACCTCACACACACCTCACACACACACACAAACACAAACAAACAAACTCAATCACACGAATGACAAACAATTAGATCCAAGACAGCTGCGTGATACTATCGATAAAAGGAGCATGTTCTGAAGACTCGGGCAAGTACAGTTTGATTCTCTCTAACAGATGCGGTTCTGCACAGGCTTCCTTCAAGATCATTGTCCAATGTTAGCATTTATTTCTTCCCGTATTTTGAAGTAATTCATTCGCTATCACAATTTATAAGCCTAGTTTAACGTAGAAGTAGAGATAATTGTATTGTAGAATTTGTATAGCGCTTCTTATGAGTTTACTTCAGAAGCGGTAAAGAATATTGGTATTTATTGCTTTACTAGTGGCGGTAGAAAAAATTAAAATTAGAAGTAAAATTGTGGACCATTTACGCCATCATTTACGTCATCATCTACGTCATCTTCCCCATCATCTCTATCATCATCATTACCACCAGGCCCGCCCCCGCCCCCAGAGGGTCCTCTGGACATTTTCAATCTCACAAACGACAGTGCCATTTTAACTTGGAACCCGCCAAAAAATCACGAAAGTTTCTCCATCTTGAATTACGTCATCGAGAAGAGGCAAGCCACTTCCGGCCGATCTACAGCCGGCCGCTGGATCAAGGTCACATCTAAGGTCAAACCTCACGAAACGGAAGCGGAAGTGACGAATTTGGAAAAAGGTGTGGCCTACGATTTTAGGGTGTACGCCGTTAATGAAGTTGGCGATGGTGAGGCCCTCGTGACAAGTGAACTTGTGGTGCCCGGGTCAAGATCAGGTGATGGTGATGATGATGATGTGGTAGTGATGCTGATGCTGATAGTGATGCTGATTATCAATCAATCTATCATCGATTGATTGATCATTCATTCATTCATTCATCCAAACATTGATCCGTTCCTTCATTCGCTCGTCCAATCCCAGAACTTCCGGGATTACTATACGGATTGCATTGCACTCAGCTGAGTGACACAGCGGCCTGCATGGCTTGGGACGACCCGCTCGATCACTCCATCATTGGCTACGTTGTCGAGAAGAAAGAATTATTTTCTCACTACTGGACAAGGTCAGTCATTGACCTTCTGGTTGGTTCATTTTTGTTCTTCTTCTTTTTCTTCTTCTTATTATTTTTGTTAATATTATTGTTGTTAGTGTTGTATTTTTCTTATAATTAATTTCATTGTTATCATCTTGACTGCAAAACTCTTTTTGCATCGTCACATCAATCATCGTCATCATACTTCTACTACTACTACATAAAATAATAATTATTATTATTATTATAAATAATAATAATTATAATAATAGTAATTATCATTATTATCATCATCATCATCATCGCCGTCAGAGTAAGTTCAGGCCCAGCCGATCAACTCGACACGGTGATAAAACATTTGCAAGTCGGTAAAAGTTACGAGTTTCGAGTCGCCTCGATGAACGATGTCGGTGTCGGTCCTTTTGCGGCGCTTAACTTTACGCCGAAACTTTATATAGCGCCAAGTTAGCTGATTGATTCGATGGTTGATTGGTTGGTTGGTAACTGGGCTGATGGTAGTGCTAGTTCATTGGTTGATTGACATCATCGACAGCATTAGCATTAATCAAGTTATTAATATTAAAATTTTTTCATTGTCAGCTGCTCCAAGACTGCTGATAAACAGCTCAGCAATGAATGTGACCCTACACGCCGGCCAGCCAATGAAAATCCGCGTACCATTCTCTGGTTTTCCCCAGCCTACTTTCACTTTGACCAGCGTAAATTTGTTTTTGTTTCTTATTTGTTTCTTATTTGTTTATTTTTTCAAATTTTTATTTATTTATTTTATCTATTTGCCAAAAAAAGCCTTCTGGCTCATCAATGTCGAAAAAACTTGAGGCCCCAACATCATCATCATTACCACCACCATCATCATCATCATCATCACCGACATCACCACAAACGACGGCAACAACAATCATTCGCGGCTTCTTCAACGTCGATGTGGCTCCGACGACAACGACAGCAGCATCGTCAACAACTTCACTTTTTTCAAGTTCATCTAACAGTTCAAACCAATGCAGCGCTGAGCTTTTAATATCGAAACCGTCGGTGGAGATATCGGATACCGGCACGTACCGACTGCACCTAATTAACGACTTAGGTGGTGACGAAACTAAAATCAACCTAACCGTCGTTGGACCCCCTGACACCCCGGAGGCACCTTTGAAAGTTTCCAACATTAAAAATACGTCTTGTTTGTTAACGTGGAAAGCACCAATGGTTTGTCCTTCTGTATTTCTCTCTCTTTCTCTCTCTCTCTTTCTCTCCCTTTCTTTCGTTTGCGTAAAACTTTCATTATAACAATATAATCCTCGCATTTTATTTTTAGAACAACGGGGGAAAACCAATAACCCACTACATCGTCGAGATGAGAAACGAAAATGAAAGTAAATGGAAACCCATAAACAAATATTGCCGGAAAACTGAGTGCTTCGTCGACGACCTTGAAGATGATGTTCCGTACAATTTCCGTGCTTCTGCCGTCAATGAAGTTGGTCAGGGAGCTCCACTCGTCACCAAAGATACTCTAATTATCCCTTCTGAAATTGGTTAGTGAAATATAGCGCTACACACATTAAAATTACAAAAAAATAAAAATTAATAGCTATCTTACTTAATATATTTACTATTTATGTATTTATTTACAATTTTTGGTAAACAGAACTTCCTGTAGCACCGGATAGGCCAAAAGTAGAAGTAACCAAAGATAAAACAATCTTAGTCACATGGACCGTAAGTAAACTAACGCCAGCTAATAGAAACACACCGATCGATTACGTCATTGAGGCCTGCCAAAAGAATTCATCTGATTGGTCAGTTGTTGGTAGGGTGTCTTCCAATGCTGGCAACCGTTGTCTTGGTTGGCTGTTTTTATTTTTATTAATTTTTTTCAAAGATTTTGATACAATTTGCTCAATTGTCATTGGTTGATTTTGTTATTTACACTAATTCATTCATTCATTTGTTTGGTAGTTGATTTGTCCTCTTACTCATTCATTCATTCACTCACTCATTCATTCATTCATCCACACAGTTACCGACATGAAACCGAATAAAGAACATCACTTTAGAGTCTTTGGTGTCAACAAATCCGGTCCCGGTCATGCCAGCCTGCCATCTCATTTTGTCTCCATAGATAACAAAAAATGTTCGTCAAAATATTTTTTCTATCATTTCAAAGTAATTTGTTTTTTTTCTGAAGTACTATTAGTATTATTTATTAATATTATTTTAAATTAATCCGTAATGGATTTCATTTGGTCTGGCCAACTTCCCGACGGATCCATGAATTCCGTCATAGAGCCATCGTACCCACACAGTTTTGACTCTATTCTGATGCCCATTTTATTTCTCTTTGTGTCCGTTCGAAATATAAAGCGAGCGTTGTAGATCATCATCACCTCCATCATTATCATCATCACCATCATCATCATCTTATAAACATCATTATCATAACCAGCCCCGAAAATGTCTGGCCTTATAACGAGCATAAAAGTTCTTCATGACGGTAAGTGTAGGCTTGATTGGTCGCACCCTATTGGCTACAAGCAACAAGGTGGGCCTGATCTAAAAATAGAAAATTTAAAAATTTTCATAATTTATACGCATAAATTAACCCATTATACCAACTAATTGCAGGTGTTGTATTAGAAAAGAGGAGAGGAAACTCTGAAGAATGGACGAGTGTTGGTCAGAAGGTTCACTATGGCAAGCTCTACATTGATGATGGTGGAAATGATGATGACGATGACGACGACGATGATGAAGTTGTAGTTGAGTATAGAGCTAGGCTGAACGACAGCGGCGATGATGATAATGATGACGTTGTTGGCGATGATAGTGATCAGAAGTTGTTTTCATCTAAGCCGCCACACAGCGGTATGTTTTCAGTGGTTATATATACTTTTTTCATGTTGTTTTACTCATTCATTCGCTCATTCATTCATTCTCGTCCATCATTCATTTATTTGTTAACTGTTTCGCTCAATCACTCATTCATTTCTTCGTTTTTATTTGAGCTACTTTAAATTGCAGAGGGCAGCGAGCCACGCTTTTTAACCCCGCTATCGAATACGGACATTATGATCGGCGGAGAGGCCGTCATGGTGGCCAAAGTTGCCGGAAGCCCATGGCCAACTGCGAAATGGTGCGTTCTGATTGGCTGCTCTATCTAGTTAATAAATAAAAATAGCAATAACAATTATTTTGGCTATAACTGTCACCAGGTTCTTAAACAATAGTCCAGTTATTGTAGCAGGAAGGATATCAAAAACGGAAAATACCCAAACTGGAATTTTCGATCTAGTTATCAAAGATACAAAGTCGTCAGATGCTGGTCTGATCACGTGCGAGTTGAGTAATTTTTTTGGTAAAGTTACGTCATCGGCTAAACTTAATGTTCTGGGTTGGTCGATCATTTTTTTTGGTCCTTTTATTTATTTATGCTTTCGTTCATCTCTCGGTTCATATATTTATCAATTTGTCTATTCATTCATTCATTCGTTCATCATCCGTTCATTTATTTTAAAAAAATTTGACCCAATCACATCGCAGTTCGGCCATCCTTTAGCCAATCAACATACGAGCTCAGCTTATTGGTCGGCCAGTCAACCAAACAGAGGATAGCATTTTCTGGCTCGGCCCCGCACCGTTTCAATCTTTCAATTGACGACCTTGAAATTGTAAAGAGATCAGGAAGTGAGGTTAATGATGATGGTGACGATGATCGCAATGAAGATGACGACGACGACGATGATGTCCCTATCGAGGTTTTATCCAATGAAGACGATGACTTTGTAACTCTATATATTAAAAGTTAGTTCCGGTTTGTTATTATTTTTTATATAACAATAAAAATAATAATAATAATATTATTATTATTAATATTATTACAATTATAATTATTAATTTTTTCTAGGAGCTTCCATGAAGATGAACGGAAGACAGTATTCTCTTCAGCTCAGTAACAGCGTGGCATCAGCTAACTGCCTCATCAACATCATTGTAAAAGGTATGCTACTACTACTGCTACTACTACTGCTACTACTACTACTACTACTACTACTACTACTACTACTGCTACTACTACTACTGCTACTACTACTACCACTACTACTACTACTGCTGCTGCTAATAATAATAATAACAATAATAATAATTATTATATTTGTATTATAATTATAATTAATCGTTATCAGGACCGCCAGGAAAGTGCCTGGGCCCACTTAGGGTCGATGACGTCAACAAAAACTCGTGCACTCTCTCCTGGCGACCTCCTCAAATGGACGGCTTTAGTAAGGTTATCATCATTATTATCATTATTATTATTATAATTTAAAAATTATTATTTTTGTTATTATTATTATTTTTAAAAATTATTATTTTTGTTATTATTATTATTTTTAAAAATTATTATTTTTGTTATTATTGTTATTTTTATTTTTACCACAAAAGATACTCCATTACGTCGTTGAGAAAAATGATGTGGAGAAATCCTATTGGACGACGGCGTGTTCCAATGTCAAGGTCACCTTAGTATCATTATCAAAATTTTCATCGTCATCGTTATCGTCACCGTCATCTTTGTCATCCTCATCATCATCATCTCATCATCATCACATCATCATCATCACATCATCATCATCATCCACACCACCAATGTCGACCAATTACGCCTGCAAAGACAAAAGATATCAAAAAAATACCACTACAGACTACACAAGCCTCCATAGACAACTTAATAGAGGACAAAGTATACAGATTCAGAGTTTCCGCTGTTAATATCTATGGTACTGGACGATATTTGGTTTGCAAAGGAACTGTTAAGGCCAAACATCCATTCGGTATTTACATTTTATTTTTTTTTCAAATAAAATTTTTATAAAGTTGTTTTTGGTTTTTGATTTTTTAAAATTAATATTTCAATTTTTAAACTTAATTTTTATGAAAAAAAATATTCTAAAAATTGTTTTTCATTGGTAAACGTTTTAAAAATTCAAATTTCAAGCCACACCGGCAAGTCCCGGCCAGCCAATCATATCGAACGTTTCAAAAACGAGAGCCACATTAACGTGGACTGCATCGCCATTGGTCGACGTGACGTCAATCAAAAGTCTCATAACTCCGCCCACCACAATTTACACCGTGGAAAAAACATTCATTGACGATGACGATGACGACGATGATGACGATGACGATATTAGTGATGATAAAAAATATAAATGGACTTCAGCAGCGGTGTCCGACCTGATGACGTCTACCAAGCAACAACAACAACAACAACAGCAACAACAAAGCCTGTGCAGTTGTACTGTTGAAAACTTAATTGAGGGTCGCGTCTATAAGTTTAGAGTCGTGCCTAGCAACGAGGCAGGCTCAGGAACCCCGTCTAAATCATCGCCGGCCGTAAAAATCGAAGACCAATTAGGTAATTGGAACGATTGTGATGATGTTGTTGGTTATGATGGTGGTTATTATTATTATTCATTTATTTGGTATCCCCAATGCAGAAATACCGACATTCAAAGTTGCACTTCAGTCGAGTTACGAGGTCCTGGCGGAGAGGTCGGTCGAGTTGCAGGTTGTCGTCGTCGGAAAACCGGCGCCTAAAATTACCTGGTAGTAATTTCATTTCAATGACATTATTTGTAGTAGTAGTAGTGGTAGCAACAGAATTAGTAGTAGTGGTAGTAGTAGTAGCAAGTTGTAGTGGTAAGTAGTCGCCAGAGTATCAGCAGTAACAATGGTAGAAAAAGCAATTGTGCTTTTAATTGTTACCTTTGCATAGCAGACAGTAGCAGCAACAATGCAGAGTATTTTACTAATTCTTCTACGGGCAATTGAAGACACTTTACTCCACCAGGTATAAAGGAAGCCAAAACCTCCTACCCACAGCAACATCAGCAGCAACAAAAACAACCACATCCTCCTCATCATTCTCATCATCATCCTCATCATCTAATTCCAACTCAACTAACGTACCGAAGTACGAAATAACCATTGATGATGGGGAGGCTGACTTCGAAAGCGTGCACACACTCACAATTAAAAACCTGTCGGCAGATGACGCCGACGAGTACATGGTCAGGGCACAAAATCTCCAGGGAAATAAAACATCAAGGACTATTCTCGTCGTTAACGGTTGGGAATTAGGAATTGAAATATGCTCTTTTGGTGGTCTTTGTCATTAGAAACCATTATAATTATGTAATTGTTAATAATAATAATTATTATTATTATAATTATGATAATAATAATTATTATTATTATTCCATTTTAGCTCCGCCCCGAATCCACGTACCCCAGGCCTATGAACAACCTCTGATCCAGGACCGCGGGAGTCTGGCGAGTATCAAGTTCTACTACTCTGCCACGCCTCTGCCCTCCATTCAGTGGCTCAACAAACGAACCGGCGAGAAACTCTACGCCGCTGAGAGGCCGACGATCGATGACGTAGATGATGACGTCACCGATATCGACGACGCGTTCTACAGTAACGATCCTTACTGCAGTAATTCTTTGACGTCGTCGTCGTCCACTCTGTTTAACCGACAATCGTCGTACGATTATCGGTCCAGACGTCGATCATCAAGTAGTCGGATATCTTTGTCTCGGTTGTCGTCGGTACCGGTTGGCTCGAATGGCGTCACATCCGGCAGTGCTAACTTCAATACGGAAACGGTTCCGCGGTCGTTTAGTGAGCGGGTGAGGTTCGACAGTACCTCGAGGTTCGTGATGATGAGGCTGGAGAACTTGCAGTCGAAGGATGCCGGCGAGTACGATGTCGTGCTGACCAACAAGTATGGGGAGGACCAGGCGACTGTTAAGATCAAGATTAATGGTCAGTATGTGGTGGATTATGGTTAGAGTTGGGGCTGGGGACTGAGCAATGAAAAAGATACAAAAAATAATTTTTTTATTTTACGCTAATTTTAGACGTTCCGGGAGTTCCGAGGAATTTAACATTTGAAGAGGTGACGGATGGCTGCCTAATTTTGAAGTGGGATGAGCCGGAAGAGGATGGCGGAAGTACGATTACGCAATACTTTGTGGAGATTCTGCATCAGGCCAGTGGAAATAGTTATGTGGATAATTCAAAATGGCTACCCTATTCTTTGACGAGGTTTCGTTAATTGATTGGTTGATTAATTGATTGGTTGGTTGATTGATTGATTGGTTAATGATATATAATTAGTTAGATAGACAGACAAGTAAATAGATAGATAAATATGAAGAAGAAGAAAAGTTTTTTCAATTTAAAATTTAATAAATTATCTACCGTCCGTCCGATAGGATCACGAAATGCAAAGTAGAGAACGTCCTACACAACAAAATCTACCAACTACGCGTCGGGGCTTGTAATGTTTTCGGGCGTGGCCAAACTTCTGAGCCAATCAGAATCGTTCCCGGACAATCAGGTCAGCGAGGGAGATGAATTCATGTATTTATCCACTCATTCGTTTTTTCATTCATTCATTCATTCATTCATTCATTCGTCTTTTCATAGGTAAAATTAAAACTGATACAACAACAGCAACTACGTCTGATGGAAAATCCCCTAGAAAGAATTACGACCAATATTGTTAGCTCATGTGTTTTTAACTGGATGAATGATTAAGTGAATGGAGGGATCGATGGATGGATGAACGGATGGTTGAATGGATGGAAGAATGGATGGATAAATGAACAAATAAATGAAGGAACAAATGTTTAATCGAAGGAGGAAACGAATGAATAATGGAAAAAATGAATGAGTGAAAAACATGAACGAATAACGGAACGAATGAATGAATTTGATTCACTCTCGTGAACTCACACACACATACAAGACCGAGAGAGATCTGCTTCACTCACGCCATCATCGTCATCGTCACTGATGACGTCAGATGACGTCATCAAGGTTAAGAAGATTAGCCAACTCGGTCATATATTTGAAATTGAAGAAACATTAGCCAGGTTATATTAATAATGTTGACTATGTTGTAATGAACTACCATTGACCTAATTACATAATCAGTTCGGAGCAGGCAAAACTTGACCTAATTACGGACAAACAGACCAGTAGAAGTTACCTTTGCGAGACCATCAAACTAAACGACAACACGACTTCGGTCAATCCGGATCAGATCCGGATTAACCGGAAATCCGTTATGGAAGAAGCGGAATTGATGTCAAAGATGAGTGGGAGTAAGAAATTGCAAAAGCTGTGCGCAGTCTATGAAGATGAAGACGCAATATCTTTAGTTCTGGAATTGTTAGTGATGATGATGATGAAGATGGTGATGATGATGATTATGAGGATGTTGGTGGTGGTGATGATGATGATGGTGATGGCGATGATGGTAAAGGTTAGAATGTTTAATTACTATGTGACTCTTACAATAGATGATAACATGCCGATAAGTTTTTAACAATGAAAGTCTAACCGGCCAATCAGAACTTACCATTCAAATCTACCCAAATTTCACCAGCCTATCAGGTGAGGACATACTTAGCAGACTGGCCAATGAGAACGAGCGAACCACGGAAGAGGATGTGGCCAGATTAATACGTCAGCTTTGCGAGGGTGTACAACATCTGCACGAAAATAACGCTGTACACCTTAACATCAAAGTAATGATGATGATGATAATAATAATTAATAATAATTAATAATAATTAATAATAACTAAAATTATGATAACAATAATTATTATTGTTATTATCATAAAAAAAATTTAAATAAAACCAGCCGGAGAACCTAATCTTCACGACTTCCAAAAGCCAGGACATCAAGCTAACCAATTTTTCCAAATCTGCTCTATTGGACCCCACCAAGCACATCCCTGTTCTCAAGGTCAACGAATGTCGCGACCTTGACCTTAATTTTATGGCGCCAGAGTTACTAAGCGACGGTGGAAATGTCGGATTTTATTCGGATATGTGGGCTGTGGGCGTGATCACCTATGTCCTGTGAGTCTTTTGATTGGCTGTCCTGTCAACCAATCATTTTGTTTATTAATCAATCAATTAATCAATTAGTTTATAAAGCGCTATTTCCGCGATGTTCAACAGCGCTCCTCAATGAATTATGTAATCAGATCATCACCAACATTTCCCATCATTATCATGACTAAGCTTGACAGGAAAATTTCCATTCGAGGCGAAGACCAGAGAAGAGAAAGTGGCAAAAATTTTATCCTGCAAATATTCTATGGACCATAAAAAATTGAACGTTTCAGAAAGCGCCAAGGATTTCGTTGCCAACTTAATCGACAAAGAACCCAGGTTATGATGATGATTATTATTATTATTATTGTCAACGTCATCATCACTGTCATCATCATCGTCGTCATCATCATCAGCATGCGCATGACGTCACAAGAGGCCCTGGACCACCCTTGGCTCTGCCGGGAGTGCAAGTACTCAACGAAGCTGATGGAGAAAGAGAGATATGTACAACTTTTAGAGAGTATAGAGGTGAATGAATGAACGAATGAGTGAATGAGTGAATGAATGAATGATTGATTGATTGAGTGAATTAATTAATCAATTAATTAACGGATAAACAAATAAACGAATGAATGATAGATTGAATGAACGAATAAATAAATGAATAAACAATTTATCGACTGAGAGAAGGAGGAAGTTGGAAAAAAAGATTGCAGAAACAAAAACACTGAAAAATTGTCCATCGGAAAGCTAGTTGACGCGACATCGCTGCTGAAAAATACTAAAAATATTGTGTTACATAAAGTCGGTGAGTTCAAACATTTTACGTCATCATCATCAACATCACCAACAACATCATTATCATCAACAACAACATCAACATCAACAGATCGTAAAGAAGTTCAACCCAGATTCGTCTGGAAACCTCGCAACCAATCAGCGATTGAAGGGACCGTGGCTTCCTTCAAATGCAAAATTATTTCGCCGGAAAAACTTACAGTCACATGGTACGATGACGATGATGGTGACGATGACGATGATGGTGACGATGACGATGATGGTGACGATGACGATGATGGTGATGATGACGATGATGGTGATGATGATGATGACGTTTTTTGATGTTTTTGATGAAGAAGATGATTAAGTTATTTTTCTTTTATTCATTTACTAAGCTGATAATTCACGTGTTAATTTAATTGCTACGTCAATCATTTGTTCATTCATCAACCTATTTAATCTTTTTTTAATCCATCATCATTTTTCAATCCATCTTCTCATTTATTCGTTCATTCATCCATTCATTCATTCACTCACCCACTCACTCACTTATAAACCCAGGTTCAAAGACTCAAACCCCATACCAACAACAACAACAACATCATCGTCATCATCAACAACAAAATACGTCACGACAAATACCGGAAGTTACTACGAGCTAAAAATAAACAAAGTGACGTCATCGTCGGACAGGGGCGAGTATGTCGTTAGGGCCGAAAATGTCTACGGAAGGGTAGAAGAGGCCGCGCTGCTCTCTATCGAAGGTTTTTATTATTTATATTATTATTATTATTGTTATTATTATTATTATCGACATCATCGTCATCATCACTGTTACTCGCAGCTGGAAAAATGACGTCATCACCATCATCATCGTCGTCGTCGTACTCAAAAAAATCTCCGGTACTAAGATCTCACAGCCTAGAACCATCATCATCATCGTCATCATCATCATCATCGTCGACTGCAACTAAAAGTGAAGTTGGAAGAGAGCCTGAGTTCACGTTCGCACTGCGAGATAGATCTATTCAGGAGGGTACGGCCTTTAAATTGAGCAGCTGCGTCGAGGGTCAACCCTCTCCCAAGGTCATTTGAATAAATTATCATATTCTTGTAGGGATGATGAATTGAATAAATTTTAATTATTTATCATATTCTTGTAGGGATGATGAATTGAATAAATTTTAATTATTTATCATATTCTTGTAGGGATGATGAATTGAATAAATTTTAATTATTTATCATATTCTTGTAGGGATGATGAATTGAATAAATTTGAATAAATTATCATATTCTTGTAGAGATGATGAATTGTTTAGTTAGGAGTGTGAATGAAAAAATAAATTTAAATTAAACAAGATGGAAGTATTTTCTAGAAGCATGTTCTTAAGTTTAAATTTGTCACGAAAATAAACAAACAAACAGATCACGTGGTACAAAGATGGCGTCGAGATTGACAAATCCAACATTGATTATGACATAAGCTACGCGCATGGCATGTGCTCGCTCGAGGTTGAAAATTGCCTGCGAAAAATTCACGGCGGGAAGTTTACTTGTAGAGCCTCTAATACCATGGGTGCCACTGAAACCAGCTGTACTGTTCATATTTATGGTTGGTTGGTTGGTTGGTTGATTTGTTGGTTGGTTGGCTGGTTGGTTGGTTGGTTGGTTGGTTGGTTGGTTGGTTGGTTGGCTGGCTGGTTGGTTGGCTGGCTGGCTGTCTGTCTGTCTGTCTGGCTGGCTGGCTAGCCGGCTGTCTGTCTGGCTGGCTGGGTGGCTGGCTGGCTGGCTGGCTGGCTGGTTGGTTGGTTGGTTGGTTGGTTGGTTGGTTGGTTGGTTGGTTGGTTGGTTGGTTGGTTGGTTGGTTGCTTAGTCTTTTTTCAATCGTTTTTTATCGAGTTTTTCAGTTTTATTGATATTATTGAAATGATACGAATAATTTTCAAAATAATTATTTAATAATTTTCATCAGGTGACTCTGAAAATTCCTCCACCCCCTCCTCCCTGACCCAGATGAACAAATCGAGGAGGAGGTTTTCATACAGCGGCAGTGGCAGCCACAGCAGCATCAGCAGCTTCAGTAGAGGGGAAATCCCATCCTATACATCACGTGGTATAGGGGAGATTTCATCTTATACGTCACGCGTTACGCCTGTGACGTCATCGTACCTTTCGACCAATAGCGTTGTGGGTTCGTCCGGTTCTAAATATATCCCCACGTACGCTAGGAGGCTGTCCAGAAGTTCCATTGAGAGATTGGTTGGTTGGTTGGTTGGTTGGTTGGTTGGTTGGTGATTGGCTGGCTGGTCTGTTCACTGATTGGCTGGTTTGTTGGTTGGTTGGTTCGTCTGCTTACTGATTGGTTGTTGATTGGTTGGTCTGCTGATTGATTGAGAAATTACTTTCAAAGGCTTAAACTGCATGCGTGTTTATAATGAAAATTTAATTTCTTTCTCAGTGATAGAAAAAAAGACAGAAAAGGAGTATATTTGCTCTCATCGTTGCCTTTCATCATCACCACCATCCTCATCGTGACGTCATCATCATCATCATGACGTCATCATCATCATCGTGACGTCATCATCATCATCGTGACGTCATCATCTTCATCATCATCATCGTGACGTCACTGCGACTAAAGTCTTCATTTGGCGGACTTGCTTTTTTTCTCTCACAAATTTTCCAACATTTAAATTCACTTTTAAATTTTTTCAAATTGATTTTGAAAAACAAGAGGCTTTAATATTGCTATGGCGACGTTGTTTTTTATTTAAACGAAAAATTTTAAAAATATTTTTAATAAATATTTAAATTAATAATAAATCATATTATTTAATTATTTATCTATTTATTTAACAAATTAATATTACATTTTGGTCACGTGTCATACGATTATCTTATAAAAATTGTTTTTATTGTATTTTAGACTTTAGATCGTTATCGCTATGACGGTGAAATGACGTCATAAATCATTCAATCAACTAATCATTTATTCAATCAATCAACTAATCATTTATTCAATCAATCAACGAATCAATCATTCGCCTATTGGAACAATCAGTCAATTAGCTATTCAAATAATTAAGTTAATTGATAAGGCGTTCAGAACCCAATAAGAATGAAGAAATGTTAATAAGAGGCACTCCACTGCACATATCAGCGTCACCACACCACAGCATCATCACCATCACCACAATCATCATCATTCATCAACCAGTGCTTTCCTCAAAGATCCACTAATCCCTCTCAACTCGGTGACGTCAACAACTGTGTCCCGTCTTTTGGAGCTGACTCCGCCCACGCCGCTGCTAAAAATAGAACTCCTTCGACGGCCACGACTGGCCGACGGTCTATCGGCGGTTTTAGCCGAATATACCGAACGATTTTCGTGAACTTCCCACAGTAAAGCTATGATGTCAGATTCGACGAGTCGAGTCGAATTTTTCGCAAGCATTTTCAAGACGAATATCCCATCTTGTCGTAAGAAATTGTCGGCGAACGATTGAAGTAGTTGTTCGTAGTCTGTTTGTTGCTGTTGTTGTTCGTTTTGTGGCAGTTGTGGCAGTTGCCGCTGCTGTTGTTGCTGCGGTTGAAATCTAACTCCCTTCAGCTGATGTTTTCTAGGTGTTATTGGAGTCGTTGTTGCTGTCGTTGTTGTTGTTTGTGGCTCTTCATCTTCTGCAATGTTGATCTCGGCATGTGCTGATGTTGTTGTTGTTGTTGTTGTTGTCGTTGCAGTGGCAGCAGTTGTTGCTTCATCGAATTTTGTGGCTGGCGTGGCACTTGTCAAAGTTGGAGGGTATTCTTCATTATCACCAGCAGTTAAACAATCAGTTTTTTTAATGACGAACGCCGATTCAGCGATTCTCTTCTCGACGTCAACAACAACAGTCCCACTAGCGACAAGATCGCCAGCAGCAGCGTCTTCAGCGACACCACCGACGCCGTCATCAGGTAATCCCGCACTCTCCCGCCGTCTAATAAAACCTTCCTGAAATCCCAATCCCACTCCGAACCCTCGATTCCGAATCATCAACATCTGCCTAATCACGTAATCTCGACGGAATTTTTTGACGCAGAGTCTGCTGAACCAAACGACGAAGCTGTACACGTTCAAAGACTGGAGCAACACCAACCAGAACCAGAGGATGATAAAGACCTAGCGTGTAAAAATCGATTCAATCATTATTTTTAATAATTTGAAATCTTAAATACGGTTAGAAGCGTATTTACAGGAGAATTTATATATACTAAAAACGCTTGACAAACAGTGAATCTAAACATAAATTAATGTCTTATAAACTGTAAAGTTTAAAGAAAGATTCACTGAAGTTGATTGTCCTTCATTACTCTACATCAGAGGTGGGTGGGCAAGCTTTTTGCTGTGAGAGCCGCCCTAAGAACTATTTTACCTTTGAAGAGCCGCATATGTACTTAAATAACAAATTTTTTTGACCCTGTAGAGAATTTTTTAAAGATTTCTGGCTCCTTTTTGGACATAATGTCTGCCTGACGAACTTTTTTTGGAGAACAAAGCCTTGAGGGCCGCAAAAAATAGTCACGGGCCGCTCTATGTGTTTTCACTGTTACTGTTATTATTATTATTTTCTTTTATTATTATTATTATTATTATTAATCTTATTATTCTTATTATTACTGCACTTGGTGAGGAGATTTTTTTTATTATACAAATCGATTAATGTTATCAACTACAACACAATCAAATCCAAGCAAGCACACACAAACAGACACTTTTACACACACACACACACACACACACTTACATACTTATATAAACACACATACACACACACAAACACAAACAAACAAACACTACAGCTACTTAAATTAGGAAAAACGTTAAAAAAAATCCTATCGTTAATAAGCAAATTTTGTACTTGATAATATTCTGTAGTAAAAAAAATTATCTACATAAGAGGAAGAAAGAGAGAGAGAGAGAAAGAAAGAAAGAAAGAAAGAAAGAAAAAGAGAAAGAGGTGAGCTACAGAATGAAAATGGAAGAATAAAAGTGGGAAATAGAGTGAAAGCGACCGCGAGAGAGAAAGAGAGAAAGATAAATAAAGGCAAACAAAGAAAAAAACGAGTTTGAGAGAGAAACAGAAAAGAGAGAGAGGAAGATAAAGTGGTATAAAGATGATATTTTTCTTTTTTATCTCATTCTATCTCTCTCTTCTCTCTTTCCTCTATCTCTCTCTCTCTCTCTCTCTCTCTTTCTATCTATCCCATCTTCTTTTTCTCCCTTAAGAGCAATCAGTTTACATTTATAAGTGTGTTTTTGTTGAAACCCATCTAAGTTTATATCTTCCATTATAAATACTACTAAATATATTTTTCTTAATGTTCTTAACATTTTTGATAAAAAAAGAAAGAATAATAGAGAGAAAAATAAAAGTATATATATATATATATATATATATATATATAGAGAGAGAGAGAGAGAGAGAGAGAGAGAGACGGAATATGAGGATCAGTTTTTATTTTCCAGCGATATTTATTTGCTTTTGAAATTTCATATTTTTGAAATTGAAAACCGCAGCGAAAGTTTACACGGTACCAAACCATGTATCATTTATGTACCTACACATGTGTGTATCAGTTCTACCCATGTATATGTATGTATGTATGTATACTCATGTAATGTATGTATACCCTTACATGTTTGTTGTGTGTGGATACAATTGTATACAAAAACACATTCCTATAATGAATACGCCTTACATTTTAGTGTTAAAAACACGACTTCAAAATGCAAGTGAGTTTGTCCTATCGTTTGTAAGTATGTGTGTACAAGCGTTTGTAGGTATGTTTGTACACAAAATTGAAAAGGCGTACACTTAATTCCTTAATTTACCTTCTCGTTGATGAAGTTGGCACTGAGTACACACTGAACCGTGTGCAGATGGGAGCTGGTGATCCGGCGAATCCGAAAATCACAAAATGTGACCTTTGGGAAGAGGCGGTTTGTGAGGTGGATGAATTTTGGAATGGTGAAAAACTGGCGAGAAAAGTGTGATAGTAATGATGATGATGTTGGTGGTGATGATGGGGATGATGATAATGGTGATGAGGGCAAGGGTGACGGTGGTGATGGTGGTGTTCGGCTGTTTAATTGAGTGTTTTGTTGAAAGTATTGTTGTGGAAGTTGCTGATGTTGTTGCGGTTGTTGTTGTGGATGTTGTTGTTGTTGTTGTTGTTGATGTTGTTTTTGTTGCTGTTTTTGTTGATGATGAAGCTGGTTTCGAATTTTCCTTGTTATAATAGATTTGAAGGACACCTCATCATCATCATTATTATTATTATTATCAGTTGAGTTGTTAGGATTCATAAATCGCACATGTTTCTTAACTTCGTCATCGTCGTCATCATCGCCAATATTATTATTTTTACTGTTGTTGTTGTTGGGGTTGTTGTAGTTGTTGTTGTAATCTCTGATATAAGCCGCGAAATAATAATCCCTGCCATTAGTTAAATTCTTTCTAAATAAAGTCGACGAATCATAAGGCAGGTGCGCCAGACTCGGATGATTATTGGTTAGAAAGTTAGGACCTACTTGATTCTGATTGGTCGGGAATGCAAACTGGATTAAGAAGGCTACCCCGAGGTAGTGGTAAGCCCCTCCCAGGTACTTGCCAATCAAGAAGAATTGTAGAAACACGTTTGCGATATTCATGATTTTTAGGAATATGTAGAAGACTGACAGATAGTTTCCTGTATATTTTATGTTTGTATGTATGTATGTTTGTATGTATGTTTGTATGTATGTATATGTGTTGTTTATGTATGTCTGTATGCATATAATACGTTCTTCGAATGTACTCAAAAACATTGAAAGCAGATGGAAAAGCCGATGCGTAAGACTCTATTGTTCCTATTAGAGTAATTATTTGCCGTTATTGTTGTTGTTGTTGTTGTTGTTGTTGCTGTAGCTGATGTTGCTGATGTTGTTATTATTATTATAATAATTATTAATATTATTATTTTTATTATTATATCATTATCATCATCACTACTATAATTGTTATTATTCTTGTTGAAATCCTACACAATTCAATCCCCGCATATTTTTAGATAATTTTAAATGAAATGTTATACTACTTAGAATGCTATACTTATGCACAAACACACACACATAAAAGCACAGACACACACACAGACACACACACAGACACACACATACCAAATCTTTGTCCAAACTTCAAGTGCAGCCTAACGGCCAGAAACGCCTTGAGGCCGCGACACCAGCCACCTCTATAACTGGTTTGGTACGTTAGGAATCTGTATGTAAGTTTATTTGTGAAGGTTTGTCTTTGTGTGTTTGTTTGTATGTGAGTATGTATGTTTGTATTTGTGTATGTTTGTATCTGTGTATGTTTGTATAATGTTTGTTTGTATATATTTATGTGTGTTTGTATAAAAAAATATATATATATATACCTTGTAATATGACGAGATATATATTTCAATGTTTTTTCTCGTCTTTCAGGGTAGAGGGCATTTTGAACGGCTTGGGCGGCGTCAATTATGTTAATGAGGTGAAGTCCACTTTGACTGGACACAGCCTTCCAGAGCTGACCAATCAGGAAGCAGATGGCGCTTTGTAATAATAGCATCAGAGGTATCTGATGGGATGATTATGATGAAGATGATGACGTTGAATGATTATGCTGGATTGTTGAAAACTTGTCTGTCTGTAGTTGTTGTTGTTGTTTTAGTTGCAATAGTGAAGATTATGGCTTCGACAAAGAAAAAGAAGATGATGGTGATTAAAATGGTGATGATGATGATGATGATGGTGGTGGTGGCGGTTATGATGATGACACTCACTCACCCACTGATAAAATCCAACGGTGATGAGTTCTTTATCAGTATTC
>NW_008705254.1:404958-414851 GCF_000326865.2 Helobdella robusta | reverse complement strand
ATGATCATGGTGATGATGATGATGATGATCATGGTGATGATCATCAGATCGTGGTGACGATGATGGTGATTAATGTATATGAAAAGATTCGTTTTGATAAACTGACAATATATTATCACGCTTATCTGAGTTCTGTAAGAAAAGGTTAATTGACAGATAGATGGACGAACAAACGAACGAACGAACAAACGAACAAATGAATGAATGAATGAAAGCCGGAGTGTAATTTTTGCATAAACGCACTAGCTAGTCATATCTCGCCGAAGTTTATTTCAGCTGAAAAACAGCTCTTTGAAAAAATTATTTATGACGATGATGATAATGATGCTAACAAAAGGATAAAAATAATAATTATTATAATAATAATAATAATAATAACTATAATAAAATAAATAGTAATAACATAAATCAGTAATGATAATAACCGATATCTTATTTGCCAATGCTACATTCTTATAAATTAACCACCACAACCACTACTACCCCTACTACAACTACTACTACTACTACTAATAATAATAATAATAATGATGATAATGATGATAATGATGATGATGATGATTATGAGGATGAAGACGATGAGGATGAAATTTTAATGTTTTATAGCTAACGCTACCTGGTAATGTTGTTGATGAGTGATAAAGATATCGCATAAATATTTGGATTATTATTATTATTATTTGTTATTATTATTGTTATTATTATTATTATTATTATTATTATTGTTATTATTATTGTTATTATTATTATGGTGGTGGTTTTTTTTTTAATTTTTATTACGACGACTTTACTACAGGATAATTAATTTAAGCATTCTCATTTCATTTTATAGTAGATCAGACATTAATAATAACGCAACAACAACAACAATAATAATAACAACAACAATAATAATAATAACAATAATAACAACAATAATAACAATAATACAAATTTGTTTTCTTCATGTACGAGTTGATCAATGTTTTTTATCTAAAAAACATTTTAATGGTATTAATTTCTCACTTATTATTATTATTATTACAATAGTTATTATTGTTATTATATATTATTATTATTATTATTGTTGTTGTTGTTGTTGTTATTTGTGATGAGCTTTTGACAGGTTGAAGAATGTAACAGCGAAAATATAAACATAATTTCTCTCTATTTTTTCAAATAAATAATTATATATAATCATGTGTGTGTGTGTGTGTGTTTGTATGTGTGTGTTTGTATGTGTGTGTGTGTGTACGTGTGTGCGTATGTATATGTGTGTTTGTGTGTTTGCGTGCGTGTCTGTGTGTTAGTGATATATTATTTTCTTATCTCTTAACATCCATCATTCCCCTTGCCAATTAATATTATATTTTTAAATATGTTATCTTTTGATATAAATTCTTATTATAAATCTTTTTAGTATCGAAATTCTTTTAGCTTTGATGAATGAATAGGTCTACAAAAAATGGTTACTCTCTCTCTCTACCTATCTCTCTCTCTCTCTCTCACTCTTCCGTGTATAATTGCCAGACGGACTGGCATGTCTCTGCTTTTGAACCAGGAGCCTTGAAGATAGCAAAAGAATGCGATTTGTCTTGTTTAAATGAACGCATGTCTGTCCGTGACTTCACATCAGATGATTTGTCAATTTTCATGCTATAGTTTCTGATTGTTGAATGGTATCTATACTACTCTCTGCATCTTCTGTACTATACCACATACACATACACACATACACATGTTTGTTACAAACGTTGAACACATTTTTATTGAGACTTTAGAATGTACAGCGCCTTAACATTATTCTCTAAAACCACAATTAAAAAGTAAAAATAATTTAAATAAAAATGGCGGACGTATATGAAAGTGTTTTGTGCATCAAACAAGAAGTATTTGTCTACAGAATTCCGGCAAGAGCCACAAATAGGGGATATAGGTGAAAATTTCAATTATTGTCATTTAAAAAATTTTTCTCTATATCAATTCTGCGTTTTTTTTTATAATTTTATGGCTTTTTTTTATGCTTAACTATTTTTTCCTCCTGAAGGGCAGCAGAGTGGAAATTAGATGAACCGGACTGGACTGGCCGCCTGAAAGTTGTCTCAAAAGATAGGGATCTTAGTATCAAACTTGAAGATAAGTCATCAGGTATGTGTTATTATTCATTTACTTTTACTATAATAAAATTTTAAAATTAACTTTTAATTTTTAAATAAAAGAAGCCTTTTTTAGTTTTTTTATTTAGTAAGCCATAGTATAGTTGGATTTACTTACTTTTAATTTAAACTTTACTAGTAGCTTTCGCTCACTATTGACATGTTTATTTCAATTTTATTTTTAGTTTGCTTGTTTTTTTAATGGATCATCATAATGATTATCTTCTATATATTTTAATGACAATCATAATATTTTTTAAATATTTTAAACATAAATCAATCCTACATAGTAATATAAAATAAAGGAAAATAAATCTATAGCTATTATAGATAAACTTTGCTGCTGATCTAGATAAAAACTGGTGAAAATTAGTGAATTTCAAATTAAATACATATATATATATACAACAGGTGAGTTATTTGCACAATGTCCCGTTGAGGCCTATCCCTCCATAGCAGTCGAGCAGGTTCTCGATTCGAGTCGGTACTTTGTCCTTCGTATTCAGGATGGAACGGGGAGGAATGCTTTCATCGGGATTGGGTTTGCAGATAGAGGAGACTCATTCGATTTGATGGTTGCCATTCAAGATCATTTCAAGTAATTAGAATTTTTTTTGCTATATATTTGTAAATGAAATTTTTTGTCAACTGATAAAGTGTATGCACCTCTAATAAAAAAAAAAAAATAGACATGTAAAAAGAGAAGAAAAAGAAATTGAAGAGACGTCGAGCAATCTGGGGTCTCTGTCATTGAATGAGCAACATGCACCCAAACTCAATCTTGGTTTCAAAGAAGGGCAGACTATCAAACTCAATTTTGCAGTTTAGTCTTTACAGTTTTTTTAAATTATCATAATAGTGTAACATTTTCTGACTATACCTATAAATAACTTTTTCCATTTTTTTTCATTTCAATTCCCACAGACAAAGAAAACAACAGGTGACAACACAAGCACAACACCAACTTCTACCTCGTCAAAAACTCGCACCAAAGCTGGCGGAGCTGTTTTACTGCCCCCACCGCCAGGTGGTGTAAAAATTCAAGGTCCTCCCCGACCATCGCCGACATTACAGGACAGCTCATTACTTATCAATAGCAATATGGTCACCACTTGTACTACTAGCAGCAGTGATAAAAAGACAGTAGCATCAAATATTGATCTATTAATAGATCTGGACCCCATAGGTACGACTACTGGCCAAACTGCTAATAACAATCCATTTAGTGCTGGAGCTAGTGATGTTTGGCAGGATTTTGCCAGGTCTTTAAATGTTTTTTCTTCAACTTCTTAATGATTGAAACTATTAAAACGGCTATTATATTTTATTTATTTTTAATTCTTAGTTTTTATTTACAGTGCGCCAGTGAACAAGCCACAGCAATCTGTAGTGGTCCAGAAAGCCACGACATCAAATTGGGTCAACTTTGATTGACCTGCTTACATAATTTTTAGCCAGCCAATCATAATATTTATACAACAGGCGACCAGAATATGATTTGACTTTAGTTGAACTTAAATGATTCCATTTGTTTTTGAACGTATGTGTGTGTATTTTGCGTGTGGTATGTGTGTATTATATATGTGGTTTGTATGTGTGAGTGATGAATCTGCGTGCATGTATCTATGTATTTAAAATTCATGTATATATGTGTGTACTTTGTTTGTATCTATGTACATTGTTATTTGTAGATAGATAGATCGTGATTTGTTAATATATCATTAAAACTTTATATTCATCATCACATGAAACACCATTATTGCCAATGCTATGGATGTTATTGTATGAATCATAAATATTTCTAACATAGCTATAGCATCATATCTCTTTAACATAATAATTACCATTATTTTATTATCATCAATTATTCATTCATCTATCTACTCAATCACTCATTCATTCACTCATAATGATGACGCAATCCCAACGATAATAAATATTATCATCACTGTTTTAATTTGGTAGCAATCATCATTTCGTCTGACCGTCAACACGAGAAATAACTTATTTATTTGCTGTGAACAACTTGATGAATCATATATTTATTTAACACAGTTATTTTCGTTACTCTTGCTATTATTTTATTATTATTACTTTTATAACTATTCATATTATTTTCTATAACTATTTCTTGTTATTCTTAACAGCCAATGTTAATGGGTTTATGGTTTGATTTGGTTCATAACCGTATGTATAAACATACACACGTCAAAATTTATTTTCAAAATTCAAAAACACCGCTAGTCCGATAAATTCTGCCTTTTTTAAGCCTTTCACTCAAAATTACTAGGTTGAGCACAGTATATTTATTTATATATTTCGCTTTTAATATGAGCCAAAACAAAAATCAGCAATACAACCAGGTAAATAACGTTAATTTGTTTGAAAAATCGCCATTATCATTGCCAAGTAAGTGCAAAATATTGATGAAAAAAATTTGAAATAAAATGATCTCCATTTTAATTTCCATTTATTTCCTAGCGTTGATGATGTCAACGAATTCTGACTTCAGTGAGGCTCCACCAACCAAGAACCCATCAACATCCGGTTGCTGAGCAAGTTCTCTGCAGTTTCCTGCTGTCACTGAACCTGTGGGTGAGATTGATCAATCTTTGATATCAGAAACCTAAGCATAAACAAATCAATTGATTGGTCAATTAAATCAACCCGCCAATTAAATCAACCAACCAATTAAATCAACCAGCCAATCAAATTAATCATCTAATTAAAACAAGCACTCATCACACACATTCACAAATACTTGGTATTACTTATACACACACTCACACACAAACCTCCATAAATAATCCTGACACACTTAGCCACATCTGGACTGACATTTTTGCTGATCCACTGCCTAACACTGTGGTGGGCCTCTTGGGCTTGCTGGGGCGTGGCCACCTTGCCCGTCCCAATGGCCCAGACGGGTTCGTAGGCTATGACTATGCGCTTCCAATCGTTTATGTCTTTTACATTCTCTGTGCAGTGATGGGTTGAATATTTTTAGATTTGCAGATCGTGTGTGTCCATATGTGTGAATTATTAATTTTTACAATTGATTATTTCATCAATAGAGATTTGTCAATTCACAGTCAGTCAATTAATTAATTAATGCAGTGTAGTGATAGTGAGTTAATTTTTTAACTGATGGTATAGTAGCCCTAGATACATAATAGCCATTCTAACTATTCAGCCAGCCACTATCAAATGCATAATCAACCTCTCACCTGTCTTAGATTTGGTCAGATATAACATGAAAAAATAGTACATAAGAAAGTATGATCATACCAGCAATTGCTTTCATCTGGCAGAAGCACACCTCCTCAGTTTTGTTGGCTTCACGTTCCTCTAACTTTTCCCCGATGCACGGAATCAACTTCAAACCAGCCGACAGTGCATGACCTACTTTCTCACCAATCAGCTCGTTGGGCTCCTTGAAAACATGTCGCCTCTCTGAGTGACCAAGAATAACCCAATCACCTCCAACATCTTTTATCTGGGTAGGACTGTGATGCATAAAATAATTAATGAGTCAATGAAGATTGGTGATTAGTGACATTTTTGTAACCTTATGTCCCCAGTGAAAGCTCCTTTCTCAACTTTGTATGCATTTTGAGCGGCAACAGAAATATTTTTGTTCAGCTTACCACGAACATAGGATAAATATAAAGATGGCGGTGCAACCACAATTTCTGTTGAATCAAATTGTATTCAACCACCAATTAGTGAAAGGTAAATTAGGGTATAAAGAATTTTGCTCAATTAAAGTTGCATAAATGTTGGAAATAAGCCTGGATATGTGGCCTTGACATTAACACACCAAGGTCAATTCAAATGATGTTTTACATTATTTATGTAAAGTAAATAATATGCACATAACTGGGTTTAAGCTCCTATGACGAGTTGAATTAGTGACTGAATGTAAACGATCCAATAGATAAATAACGATAATTAAACTGGGTAGATCTGAAAAAGTTTAAATTTTAAAGTGAAAATTGCAGAACATTGATTTGAAAACCGGTTTTGGGATCTAAGTTGTCCCCGTTCAAAAATTTGAGAATTTCGTCAATGCTGGCGTACGTCCCATTCATTTTCCAATTGCCGCCGACAAAAAAATGACGTTGTTCCGACATTTTTGTAGATCTTCTTTGAAATTACAGTGCTGACGAAAACTGAAACTAGGCAGCAGGGACTGCAGTGAATGCAAATTTAAACACTCTATGGAAAGCCACAAAAAATTTTTACATTTGAGAAAAATTCATTGTATCATAAAAAATCCAAAAAACTCATAAAAATGCAAGATATTTTACAAAATATAAACATTATTACTATTTTCGATCAAGTAATTAATGAATTTTACTAAAAATCAAACGAAATTTAGAGAAAAAGAGTAACATTGGCATTTGGGGCTAGAGTTCATATTGGAAATATAATCAGTCATGTCTGGATTAACCTTTTTCTGGCACGTTTAATATATTAGTGGTGGCCGTTTAGGCAGCAAAAGTCTCTCCTTTTAGTGTATGCATGCGTGTGTTTGTCTGTATGTGCGTGCATGTGTGTGTGCGTGTCTGCATGTGATTGTGTGTCTTATGTATGTGTGTGTTTTCTTACTGTAGTGCTTGCATGCCTTTATCACTGTCTCTTTTCCCTTCAGTTAATTTTTCTCTCTTCTCTTTCCCTCTCTCTCTCTCTCTCTCCCTCTCTCTCTCTCTCCCTCTCTCTCTCCTCTCTCTCTCTCTCTCTCTCTCTCTCTCTCTCTCTCTCTCTCTCTCTCTCTCTCTCTCTTTCACGTATGTGGGTTTTTGTTTTTCCATTTTTGTTTTCAATTTTTGTCTGGGAAAAATTTTTTTGACAGAAGGGAAATATTTATAATACTTTTAGATGAGATAATTTTAGGCGCAACATAAATATGAATTTGGAAAAGTTTACCGCTATGCTGATGACGACGATGACGACGACGACGATGATGAAAATGATGTAGATAATTATATTTAACAATAATAATAAATAAAAATAATTAAAACATGAATAATAAAATTAAAGCGAAATATAAAAATAGAAAGGCCTTGTGTATTAAACGTACATTTTTCGGGTCATAAAGAGTCATTATGTTCACCATCTACAACTGAAAAACAGATAAGGGAGATAGAATTGAATCAATAAAAATTAAATAAACAAAAAAAAACAGAAATATTACTAACAACAATAATAATAATAACAATAACATTATTATTATTACAAATAATATTAATAATAAGATCTTATCTTTTAATTATTTTATTCCAGAAAAATATTTAAAATTATTTTTATGTTTTATAAAAGTTGAAAAAAGAAATTTTATTTTCAGGGCATGCAGACAGGACGCTTGCAAATTTCAGAAGCGAATTAATCAACTTATGTCAGACGGTAAAAATTATCAAAAATGAGAAACAACAACAATAACACACACCCAGACACAGACGCACACACACAGACACACACACATAATTATATACATACATACACGCATCCGACTACTAAGCGGTCGGCGAATATTATAGTTCCGGATAAATACGAATATATAGAAGAGGATAAAACCGATAAATCATCAGGTCGATCGTTATGACACGCCTCGCCTGACTAATCGCTCACTATCGGCACATCCCCGATATTCAGATAACAGCACATCCCTAATATTCAAAATAAGAGCACGTCTACGACTATTCGGATAGCACATACATACCGACGAACAGTTCAATTCGCGTATCGGATCGTAGCGGCGTTATTTTGTTAGTTACAATTAACGTGATAAATACTAAGAAAAAATCGTTGAATTAGGCAGCCTAGGGGTCCAAATTTAGTGATGTGCGTGTCTCGTCGATTCTGAATTTTATTTTGAAACAATATGCTTCTTCTCTCTTTTTGTTTGTTTTTAGATGTGAATTTATTGTTGGCACGCTTGCACGCTTGCATGCATAATATCTTAAATATGCTGTTTGTCTGTGGATATGTATGCATTTGTAAATGTGTATCATTATCTATATACCAACATGTATATACATATATTTTTTGTATTTATATCCACATACAAGAGACGAGTGGGAATTGAAATTTGTTCCCAATTTCTTCCATTTTTTTTCTTATTCCAGATTCTCTCCCGAATTCCCATTTATGACAACGTTCCCAAAAATTCCGATTCCCTATTTTTTTAACTAATTCTTTTCTAGTCTTGAGATCCGCACTGAAGATCGCAAGTGATTGAGAAGTAGTCAGAGAAAGAGGTAGAGAGTACCAGAAAGAAGGGCCAAAACAAGCAAATGTAGATTTAGCAAAGGAGTGTTTAGCAGGAGTTAAGAAGAAGTGAGAATAAGTAAACCGGGGAGCTTAGGTTCAATTGATATATCTGATAAGACATCGAAAATGAAGACACACAAATAGAAACATTAATAATATAAATATATAGATAAAGAGGGAGAGCATGAGAGATAAACAGACAGAGAGAGAAAGAGAGAGTAAGAGATAAAGAGAGAGAGAACAAACATACACACATCACATTATAATCTGGTCTTCTTCATTGATTTCTAATATTTACAATTAACTTGCTCCGCGAACGAACAGGAGATAAACTTAGGAAGAGGAACGGTAGAGAGAGAGGGAGAGAGAGAGAGAAAGGGAGGGAGAAAGAGGTGGGGTCAAACATCAAAGTATTTATCATGAGAAGTAGAATTAGTAGCAACAAAACATCAACACAGAAAAAAAATAACAACACTGGTAGAAACTGCCAAGAAATAACGACAATCTCAAATTTTTTATTGTTGTTATTGTTGTCATTATTATTTTCATTGTTATTGTTAACAATAATAACAACAACAACCACATTAATCTCAACAACAACAACAACAACCACATTAATCTCAAAAACAACAACAACATAATTAGCAATAATAATTTTCAATCTAGTAATATACAATGCGGCCCCATAAAACGCTATCGAAAAAACATACACAAAATGGAAGACCAATAAAAATAACAATAATAAACAACAACAATAACAAAAACAACAACAAAAACAACAACAACCGCAGCAATAATAACAACAACCGCAGCAACAATAACAACAACATCAGCAACAAAAGTATTGAACGCGAAAACGATTTTTTTTAAATAATGCGCGCACTGCACGGCTTGTGTGGCTTCCCATACACACACACACACACACACACACACACACACACACACACACACACATAAACAAACTCCTAAGCAATTACGGACGTATTGGAAAATGGAAAAAAAATAAAATAGATATTGTAAAAAATTGTATGAGAAAATGTGCGAATAAAAAAGAGAGAGAGAAAAAAAAGAAAGAGGGAGAGAGAGAAAGAGAAATCGGTGACAGTTGGGGAAAAAAAAGAGAAGATGGGATAATTTAAAATTTACAAATCGACACTAACAACAACTAAACTAAAGGATGCAACAACAGCAACAACCTCAACGAAACATTAAATAGAACGAAGAAAATTTGATAAAACTTTCCAAAAAAAATAAAAAGACCTGAATATCATCAGGCTTTCCATTAAAAACATTGCGTTTCTCTATTCCCATATGCAAATACATGCACGAATACGCAATGCATACATACAAACAAACAAACATGCATACATACATACATTCATACATACATGCATACATACATTCATACATACAAACATATAACCATACATTCACACGTATATATAATTTTAGCGTAAATAAACAATTCAAAAGACAAATGTAAAA
>NW_008705254.1:388704-401204 GCF_000326865.2 Helobdella robusta | reverse complement strand
TCTGACGTCACATCCGGTGACGATGATGAGAGACGATGACGTCAGAAGGCGTCTGAAAAGGAAGAGGTCCAGTTTGGGTCAGACGATTAAAGGAAGGAGAGAAAGAATGACACCGTCATCATCCTCATCGCCATCATCGTCATCATCATCATCATCGTCACCATCATCATCATCGTCGTCGTCATCGTCATCCTACTTATCTCGAATACTCTTTCAATTACCCGGTTCAGACAGGACATCGTTGTCTTCAACCTTATCTCAGCCATCATCATCATCATCACCATCGTCACTATCATCATCATCACCATCGTCGTCATCATCATCATCACTGTCATCATCGTCATCATCATCATCATCGTCATCATCATCATCATCGTTGTCGTCATCATCATCATCATCCCTTTTTCCAATTTTACGGCCTTCAAAAACTAGGCTGTCACGGAAGCGTGCCGATTATTATCAGGGCGGCCATAGCAACAATAAAAATAACAATAATAACAACAACAACAACAATAATAGTGATAATAATAACGTTCATCACCATCATCACCAACGTCGTCGTCGTCATCATCATCATCATCATCGTTCGATTGGATACTTAACAAGTATATATGTGGGGTATGAGGAATGTCCTATATCATTCTCATCGTCCTCATCATCATCATCATTACCATCATCGCCGTCGTCATCATCATCATCATCATCGTCCTCCTCCTCATCATCATCGTCCTCCTCATCATCATCATCGTCCTCCTCATCATCATCATCGTCATCATCGTCGTCGTCCCCATTCTCGTCATCAACATCTGGAAAATTCAAAATAAGATTTTCCCTGCATTCGTTCGTCGTCGACGATCGCCACAACCACCACGGCCACAAAAACGAGCGCTGCATAAATAAGCGTTCGTTCGTATTAAAAGCGCGAAAATATGATGACGATAATGATGATAATGATTATGATGATGATGATCATGATGATGATCATGATGATCATGATGATCATGATGATGATGACGGTGTAAATGAGCTTATTGAATTCGCCGGTAATAAATCAATCAAAATAGTGAAGATGAATGGAGGAGTAGTGAAGGAAAGAAGATCATCAACACCATCAACACCATCATTATCATCACTTCCATCTCCATCATCATCATCATCATCATCATCATCATCATCATCATCATCATCATCATCATCATCATCATGCACGGATACAGCGATTGTTGAGGATGGGGCTGGAAAATGGATCATAGCCATATGTTGCACTGCTGGACGGAGTGATGATGATGATGATGAAGACGACGACGACGATGATGATGATGATAATAGCAATAATAATAATAATAACAGTAATAGTAATAATAGTTATCATGAAGAAGATGATGATGATAGTGCGGACATTAATGATCCTGATAGCGATAGCGGAAGAAGTTACCACAACCATTTTGTCGTCAACTACACTAATATTAACAACAACAACAGTAATAACAACAATAACAATAATAATAATATTAGTAGTAATAGTTCGACAGTAAAAACCGTCCATAGAAATATTAATCTTGATAAATACAACAACAACAACAACAACCTGTATCGATATAGCGTTGTCAGCAACAACAACATCAACAACATTAACAACAACAATATTAACAACAAAAACAACAACAACAACAACAATAATAATAATAATAACAACAATAATAATGATGAAAATATTTTGGTTTTTCAACAATCCATGGCAAGAGACGTCAAATTTTACTTCATAGGCGCTAAGTATAATCATGACGTAGGCAATAATAATAATTATAACAATAATTATAATAATAATAATAATAATAATAATTATAACAATAATAATGATAATAACAACAATAATAATAATAATCGTCATCGCATTGTTATAAAATACGAAGGTTATTATTATTATTATTTTCTGATTGTTTTTCTTATTATTACTATTTTTCATGTAATGGTAGTAGTAAAAGATTAGTAGTAGTAGTAGTAGTAGTAGTAGTATTAGTAGTAGTAGCAGCAGCAGCAGCAGTAGTAGTAGTAGTAGCAGCAGTAGTAGTTGTAGTGGTGGTATTTTTAACAATAGTTAGACGAATAAATGAATAGGAATGATTGAATGGTCGCCAAGACGAATGAATGAATGAAAGTGCACATGAATGGGTGAATAAATGTATGGATGAATGAATAAATGAACGAACGAACGAATGAACGAACGAATGAACGAATGAATGAATGAACGAACGAACAACCAAAGTAGCAGCGGAATAGAAGATATCAAAAACAGAATTATATACCGTAGTTTAAGAAACAAAAACTGAATAAATGAATAAAATTAAAAAATGAATGAAAAAAAAATTAATGAATGAAAAAAAAAGAAATAAAAAATTAGATTGAATGATTGATGGAACAAACAAACAGATGAATGTCAAGAAGGTAACGTTGGTCAAACAAAAAAAAAATAAACAAACAAAAATGAATGACTGATTGAACAAATCTAGATGAACTAACGAGCGAACGAATGAATAAATGAATGAATGAATGAATGAATGAATGAATGAATGAATGAATGAATGAATGAATGAATGAATGAATGAATGAATGAATGAATGAATGAATGAATGAATGAATGAATGAATGAATGAATGAATGAATGAATGAATGAATGAATGAATGAATGAATGAATGATTGAATGAACGAACGAACAAATGAATGATTGAATGAACAAATGAACGAATGACGAAAAAAAGAACAAACGAACGAACTAGCGAATGAACCAAACAAATGAATGAACGAACGAATGAACGAACGAACGAACGTACAAACGAATGAGTAAAAAATAAATGAATAAAAGTGCAATGAAATAAAGTAATGAATGAAAGAAAGAAAGAAGAATGTATAAAAGAAAGAATGAAGAAATTGAATGAATGATACATTCCATTATAACAGCAACAAACTGTCAAGCAGATGCCTCAATCACGCTCCGATGCTCCTCTGACGTCACAAGTAGGTGATGATGATGATGATGATACCGCAGCTGCAAAGGATGATGATGATGATGGTGGTGGTGATGATGATGGTGATAATGATGATGTTTTTTTGTTAATATATTTATGTTGATGATGATTATTAAGTTTTTACTTATTATTATTCTTCTTATTTATAAATATTCGTGTTTCTCATTAACATAAATTTCATCAAAGATCGGCCCATCTCATCAGAACCGTCCAATCAAAATGAGCCTTCAGAAGTCGTCCTTGACACTCATCCTTTGCCACTGGGTTTCACTATTATCTTCAATCATTTTTCTTCTTTCTTTATTATTGTTAATTATAGACATAATTTATTCATAATTATAATTTTCAAGGCTTGCTATTGGTTGTCGCTATTGGCGTATCAGTTGGCGTCTTTACCGGAGGCCTCCTCCTCTCATTGGTTTCTATTTTTAGCAGCAAGTACTTTATTTATAGTTTTGAATAAATTAATGATTTATAATTTTTACAAATTAATAAACGGTAATAAAATTGAACGAAAGGCAATATTAATATAACACTCATTGAAAGCTTTAGTCCCCAATAGATGAGAACACTTATGCTGTTATTGTTATTATTATTTTAGGAATCCGTTATTTTTGAAACGACAACATCAACAACAACAACAACAGAACTACAATCAACATCCAACTTTCAACTCCACAAAACCTCAAAATTTTGCGCTATATAATGCGTGTGTGTTAGCCACGCGACAGCAGCAGCAACAACAACAACAACAACTTCAACGCAAACAACAACAACAATTGCACGTGACATCAACAGTCAATGACATCAAACCATTTCTCAACAACACTTCAGTCATTCTACAAAACAACACTGACAGACTATCACAATTATCCTCGCTTATGTCATTTAAACACCTAACACCAACAGCAGCAACAACAACGACGACAATTGTATCCAAAGATCACGTGACTATCTTGCCGGAAGTGATCGTAACTTCCGGTTTAATCCGCCCATCCTTTTTTCAGAACACGTGGGACATGGAAAATTTTGCGTGTTGTTCGTGCCCAGCTGGGAAAGATGATCTAAATAAAATTATGAATTCGGTTCACCACCAAGACGATAATAATAATAATTATAATTATGACCATAATTACTATAATAAAATGAGTAATAATTATGATAATTATAACTATAATATCGGTGGTAGACAATCTTACGACGACGACGATTTTGTGGTTATCGCAAATTGGGATGCAAATAATAATATCATTAATAATAATAATAATAATAATAATAATAATAATAATAATAATAATAATAATAATGATAATATATGCCGTAATGATGAGGACAACGCGTTAGATGTTAAAATTAAAAATGCTATAAACACTAACACCGATCTTTATTATGATGATGATGAAGATGATGGTGATGATAATGGTTGCAATAATAATAATAATAATAATAATAATAATAATAATAATAATAATAATAATCAGCATCGTCCATGCGATCAATTTACTAGCGATTGTAACTGCAAATGTCTTAAGACGCCCGACCTGGTGGATCTGAAAAAAATATAAAGATAATAATAGTTATTATTATAATAATATTATAATAATTATTATTATTGTAATTATTATTATAGTTTGTATCTAATAATTATAATTATTATTATTACATTGAAAAAAATTCTTTTATCTTCGCCGAACGGCTTAAAGTTTTACATAACGGTAGAAAATTATTTTCCTTTGAGTCGATAGTTAGAGCTAGACATGCAAGATTTAAATTCATATTTATTTATATATTTATTTATAATTTATTTTTAATATGGTGATTGTTATTATGATTATGAGGAGGAGGAGGAGGAGGAAGAAGAAGAAGAAGACGATGATGACGTCATGATGACGATGTTGGTAATGACAGAACGCGGAATTTGAAAAATTTTAAAGTAGAAAAAATTTGCAGATATTCAAAAAATTTTACATAATCATCATCATCATCATCTTTGCTATCAGTATCATCGTCACCACCGTCATCATTATCACCACCACCATCATCATCAGGATCGTTATCAACGTTCTTCGAGATCCTCGCCGAAACATTCTGACACCTGCCTCTATAAGATGACGTCAAGAGGGTTCAAAGTTCAAGGTCACAGTTAGGTGTTATATATAGGTCAAATGGTGACCTGGATTTTGGCATTCTATTTTTATCTTAGCGGGGAATTTGGCAATTTTCAGCCAATCAGAATGCAAGCATTGAGATCAATCGTCCTTTTTATTTGAATTTAAAAGAGCGATGACCTGAATTTTATTGTTGTTGTTGTTGTTGTTGTTGTTGTTAATGACGTCGTTTTATTGTAAGTTGTTGTTCACGTGACATCACAAAACCTCATACATTCATGTACAATCCCATCCCAAACACGCACGCATAAACATACACACATACATGCACACATACATGCACACATACATGCACACATACATGCACACATACATGCACACATACATGCAAATTTCCATACAAACTTATACAAACATAGTCTTCTTGCCTGAAAGATACAATTTTTCTCTCTCGTTCCTCGTTCTCTCTCATTCTCTCTCTCTCTCTCTCTCTCTCTCTCTCTCTCTCTTTCTATCAATCTATCCATCTTCCTCTCTTTCTCTCTCTCTCTCTCTCTCTCATTCTAAAGAAAAAAGAGTCAGAAAAATATATGAAACAAACATTCACACTCAACACTACAAACAGACACACACGAACAAACTTTGAAGCAAAATTTTTTTTAATAAATTGGTTATCAAATAAAGTATCAAAGACAGACAGACAGACAGACAGACAGACAGGTAGACAGGCCAACAAACACGCACACACACACACACACACACACACGCGCGCACACACTTTGTTGTATCTTTTCTTTTTTGTGACGTTCATAATTTCTTGAACAAACAGCATTCGAGATTTTATATTGAGCAAATACATCTTATGGCACGTGTTTCTGCTAGAAAAAAATATATTGTTGTTTTTATTAATAATAATAATAATAATATTTTATTATTGTTGTTGTTTTTATTATATTATATTTTATTTTATTGAAATATATGTACATTTATATTGTCATTTTCGTATAAAAGTTTATTTTGCTCCTTCAGAAAATATCGAGTGTTGGTTTTTTGCTTAAAAAAATGTTTGTAAATCATTTTTACATAATAATTCATTCGTTCATTCATACATACATACATACATACATGCATACATACATACATACATACACACACACACACACACACACACACACACACACACACACACACATAAATACATACAAACATACATACACGTGCCGATGTAGTGCTGGGGCGGACGAGTTAGAGTTTTTTAAGGTAGGGCAGCGGACGAGAAAATGAAGAAATATAAAAACGCCCTCTCCTCGATGGAATTTTCGCCAAAATGTATCGAAATTATCGGCCCGATGGACCCTACACCCTTAAATTTCTTAGGGTCATATGTAAACAAATCAGCATCAGATCAGGCGACAGTAGGGAACAGTTCTTCGCAACTAACCATCACATTTCGGGCTTGTTGCAGCGGTTCTTGCGTGTCTGTGTGTTGGAGGATATCCAATTGAATTCCGACTTGTGCAATTAACGACAAATCTATCAACGTCATTCATCCATTTCGACTTTTTTTTAATAAAAACAAAAAAGCTGAATAATTTTTCGAACTATTTTAATATTTCAAAATGTTTTTAAGAAATTCTAACAAAAATAATTTCTTTTTTTCAAATTGTGCCAAAAAATCAAAAAAATATATAAAGAGGTCTTAGCCAGGTTTTCATAATAGTGTGATGTCACAACAAACGTTAAGCTCTTCTTTATCATCGTCGTCATCATCATCAGCATCCTTGCTATCATTATCAGCATCATCATCGTCGTCGTCATCATCATCATCACTAAGCCAACATGCAGCGAGCGAACAGTTAGATGTGCAAACAAGAAAACTCCGAGATAAACCGATTCCTATTCTCTCTCTCTCTTTCTCTCTCTCTCTCTCTTTTTCTCTCTCTCCCTCTCTTTTTCTCTCTCTCCCTCTATCATCCTCTTTTTCTTTCTCTCTCTCTCTTTCTCTCTTTCTCCCTCTTTAACTTTCTTTGTCTCATTTGTTCTTTTTTTTGTATGTATATATATATATATATATATATATATATATCTCACTTCCGATCATTCTTTAAAAATTGTTATTTCTTCCACATGTTCTCAAATTCAATCGCTCACTCTTTTCTCTCTTTCTCTTTCTCTCTCTCTCGCTCTCTCACTCTCTTTTTTCTAATTTCATTCTTTCATTTTCATTTATTTTTTCATCTTTCCTCCTCTTTTTCTTCCCTCCTTCTCATCTCTCCATCCTTCCTTCCTTCTGCTGACCTATCGCACTGCGTCATATGCCTCTTACGCGTTGTCATGGCAACTCGGACGCTTATTTTTTATCTTTGGATGATGATGACGATGATGGTGATGATGACGACGATGACGATGATGATGACGATGATAACGACGAAGAAGTTACTGATAATGATGATGGTGATGGGGCTGATGATGATGATGATGTGGTTGTGAGATATTTGAAAATTTAACAACAGCAATAACACGATCACAATAACAACAACAACAACAGAATAACAACGATAATAATAATATCAACAATAAGTTAGACCAATTGTCTGATTTTGAAATCTTCGATCGGATTAGAAGTTTTGAGATGTTGTTGCTGTTGTTGTTGCTGTTGTTGTTGTTGCTGCTGATGTTGTTGCGGTTTTTGGTATATATGTTGTTGTTGTTGTTGCAGCTGCTGTTGATGCTGCTGTTGATGTTGTTGTTGATGTTGTTGTTGCAACTCATCATAAACCCCTTCAAAACCCAGCTGCAAATCGATAAATGGCGATTCTATCAATTCCCTGGCTGCTGATTGGTCGGATTTCGAGACCTGCTTATCTCCTATTGGCTGAAAATTTGAAGTCGGAGGAGTGATTGAATTTATAAATTCTCTTTTTTTCTTCTTGTCGGTTAGCTGGTCGGCGCCTTGAGCTAGTTTCAAATAATTTTAGCCATTCTTAGTATCAAAAAGTGTCTATTGTTATTATTTTCATTGTTAATAATATCACACAAACACACACACGCGCACACACGCACACACACACACGAAAATACATACGTACACACATACACACAAACAAACACACATACACACACACACGCGCGTCAAAGAGCAAACATTGTAACGTAAAACTATTTTGGAACTCAATTTCCGGCCCCATTGTCACCGTTTAGTGACGTCATCACAACGGATGGATAGATGGATGGATGAGTGATGGATGGGTAGATAAATGAGTGATATATAGATTGGATGAAAATGAATGAAAGAATGAATTGATGGTTTGATTGATGAAAGGATTAATGAATTAATACGCCTAAGATAAAAAAACTGGCAAATGAATGAATGAATGAATGAATGAATGAATGAATGAATGAATGAATGAATGAATGAATGAATGAATGAATGAATGAATGAATGAATGAATGAATGAATGAATGAATGAATGAATGAATGAATGAATGAATGAATGAATGAATGAATGAATGAATGAATGAATGAATGAATGAATGAATGAATGAATGAATGAATGAATGAATGAATGAATGAATGAATGAATGAATGAATGAATGAATGAATGAATGAATGAATGAATGAATGAATGAATGAATGAATGAATGAAAAAATATATAAATAACAAAACAGATAGACAAAACAAAATAAATTTTCAGATATATAGATAGATAGATAGATAGATAGATAGATAGATAGATAGATAGATAGATAGATAGATAGATAGATAGATAGATAGATAGATAGATAGATAGATAGATAGATGGAGGAATTTTAAAAAGCGAATGAATGAATGAATGGATGAAGATGAATGGGTGGGTAGAGGAATGAATGAATAAAAGGTAATTGTTTGGGATTGAACTCTTGGTGACGTTGATGACAATAATAACAATAATAATAATAACAATAGTAATAATAACAGCAGTTATATAATGGTTGACGGGATGTTAACCGTCCAAATCTTACCTGCTATGACCTCAAAATTCGTTACATTAATAATAAAAATAAGAATAATAATAAGATTATTATTATTATTATTATCATTACTAAATTGAATTAACAACAACAACAATAACAACAACAAAAACAACAACAACAATAATAATAATAATAATGACACATATACATGACAGCGGGATGTTTTTTACGATTCAAGTGGCAACAAATGCTCCTGATGACGTTTGTGGTGAATGAATGAATGAATAAATGAATGAATGAATGAATGAAGAAAAAAATGAATGAATGAAAAAATGAATAAATAAAAAAGTAGTGGACGAATTAACGGATGAATGAATGAATTGATTAATTAATAATTAGATAAATCAATAAAAAAATACTCAAACGATCGAATAAATGAATGAATGAATGAATGAATGAAGGAATGAATGAATGAATGAATGAATGAATGAATGAATGAATGAATAAATGAATGAATGAATGAATGAATGAATGAATGAATGAATGAATGAATGAATGAATGAATGAATAAATGAATGAATGAATGAATGAATGAATGAATGAATGAATGAATGAATGAATGAATGAATGAATGAATGAATGAATGAATGAATGAATGAATGAATGAATGAATGAATGAATGAATGAATGAATGAATGAATGAATGAATGAATGAATGAATGAATGAATGAATGAATGAATGAATGAATGAATGAATGAATGAATGAATGAATGAATGAATGAATGAATGAATGAATGAATGAATGAATGAAGACAGAATGAATGAATGGACTAGAGAATGAATGAACAAATGAACAAATGAACGTATGAACGAATGAACAGATGAATGGAGAAATGAAAGAATGAACATGATGACAGATGGACAGACAGACTATCAGCGATAGCACTCTATGCCAGGGAATCAGCGTTGGATTATTAGCTAGTTGGTTATTGTTGTTGTTGTTGTATTGTTGTGAAGATGTTTGCGATGTCTTGTTGTTGTTGTTGCTGCTGCTGCTGTTGTTGTTGTTGTAGTTTTTGTTGTTGTTGATAATGATAATGATGATGGTGTTGATGCTGAACAAAGGAATGAACAAAAATTAAAAAAAAAATGAAGGAATAAAATTAATTAGTGCATTACATCATTGTTAATGATTTTATAGATGATCGATTGAGCAAACGAATGAATGAATGAATTAATTAATAAATGAATGAATGAATGATTGATTGATTGTTTTACGGGTTGATTGACAATTGGCTAGGCGGAGTCAAGCTGAGTGTAAGTCTGTTAACTATTAATTGTATTTTTGTGAACTATTTGGCTACTTGTTTGTGCCAATATGAATACATGCGCGTATATAAACTATATATATATATATATATATGTGTGTGTGTGTGTATGTGTGTGTATGTGTATATGTGTGTGTATGTGTATGTGTGTGTGTGTAAGTGTGTGTGTGTGTGTATACGTTATACGTTATACGTGTGTGTGTATGTGTGTGTGTGAGTGTGTGTGTGAAAATAATTTATGTAAAAATAGCCTTAGGGTTCCACTAAACCATTACAAATTCTTATCTAACTTTCAATTAATATTCACGATAATAAATAAAATATTATTATTGTTATTATTATTATTATTATATGTGGCCTATTTAGCCAGCCACGACTCTGAACTGCTTGTTTGGTTTTTTTAATTTTAAAATATCCGGATTGGATTAGTTATTGGGTTTTAAAAGTTTGAGTTCTGCTTATTTGGCCCGTCAATTTGATTGGCTAACAAGTTGACGATTGGCTAGAAGTATGTGGAATGATTGGTTGAATGATTGTTTGACTGCTAAGACCACCATACTGCTGCTACTAAAAATAATAATGCCCCAAAATTACCTGAATCCTCATTGGATGTTTTTTGATAACGTTCAAAGTTCTGATTGGTCTGCGAGAAAGAGGGCTGAATTGTGATTGGCTGGAAAAACTCCTGAAATGAAAATACGTTGTTGTTGATGTTTTCATTCAATCCACTATCGCCAATGGTATTAATCCTTTCCAGGTTGTTGTTCGTCATTATTCTATTGATATTTTGTTCGTTTTCTTTGTTGTTGTTGTTGTTGCAGCTGCTGTTGTTGTTGTTGGTGACGTCAACACAATTATTATTATTGTTGCTGCTGTCGTTGTTGTTGTTGTCTTGCAGTAAATTTTCTTCGGTAAAGGTAATGATCGTCGTCAAATTAATTACACACAAACAAAAACTGAAATAATTTTTTGAGTAAAATCGCCATCCTCTTCAAAATAATCATCATCACCATCATCATGATCATCATCATTATTATCACCACCACCATCATCATCATCACCACCACCATCATCATACTCATCGTCGTCGTCAACATTTTGCATATAAAATAAATATATGAGGCTATGGAGCAAAACGATTGCTCAAAATCGTCTTTTTCTTGTGTGTGTGTGTGCGTGTGTGTGTGTATATGTGTGTATGTGTGTGTATGTGTGTGTATGTGTGTGTATGCGTGTATGTGTTTATGTCTGTATGGGTTTGTTTGATTGTATGTTTAAATGTACATCATTTCACGAACCGTTTGTAGAATATTCTTCAGGAACTGTATCGTTGAATTCAAGTAGTTGTTGATGCTGTTGTTGATGTTGTGGTTGTTGTTGTGGTTGTTGTTGTTGATGATGTTGTTGTTGTTGATGTTGTTGTTGATGTTGTTGTTGCTGTTGTTGTTGTTGTTGTTGTTGTTGCGGTTGATACTGAAATTGTTGTGGCTGTTGTGGATTCAAGAATTCGACAAGAACGTTGTCGTTGTTTTCAACATTTTCATTTACAAACAAAGTAAGTTGTTGTTGTTGATGGTGTTGTTGTTGATGTTGTTGTTGATGTTGTTGTTGTTGATGTTGTTGTTGCTGTAACATTAGCTGAAACTGGTCAACAACATCATCGTCCTCAACAACATCATCACAGCCGCCAGCAATCACATTTCTGTTCAACATCAGCAGCTGCTGTTGCAGCTGCTGTTGCTGCTGTTGCTGCTGCTGATGATGTAGATGATGGTGATGAAGATGATTGGAGTGAGTGGGAGTGAGAGAAGGAAAAAGATGGTGGTGAAGGTTATGGTAATGATGATCAGGATGAAGCAATAATTGTTGTTGTTGTTGTTGTTGCTCTAAAAAGAGCTGATGATGTTGTTGTTGCTGCTGCTGATGATGATGATGAGTGAGTAGAAGATGATGATGATGGGGAGAAAGAGGAAGATGTTGATGATGATGATGATCTTGCAATGGGGTCCTTAAAATTTTTCGCGGGTTACGGAAAAACGGTCTTCTGAGGCCCATGGCGTTCAGTTGCTTCATGCGACGCT